>NW_013670852.1:7802-29800 GCF_000517525.1 Limulus polyphemus | reverse complement strand
GGAGAGGTTGGCCTGGTGCAGAGCAAGGCAGAACTTGTGCCCAATAATGCATAATTTCATTTGATAAACACGTTTAGATTGAATGGTAATTTATAATCAGTCACAAGAACGTCGAATCTGAATCACTTGAAAAAAACACGGGGGTGCTTAACTTTTTTCCAGGTGTATATAAACCAAAAAATGCAATGGAGATGTGACTAAACATTTAGAGATATTGAGAAAAAATAAAAGGGTGACCTTAAATTAAAAGGACTGAAAAATCATGATAATTAACTTGAGAAAAAAACAAACTGAAGAGCAAGACCACCAATTAAAAGTATTACTATTATGTTTGAGTGTAATGTACCTAAAACATTTACATAATGAACTGCAGTTCTGTTGAACTTATTTGTACATAGAGTCAAGTTTCTTTACTGTATCTGTTCAAAAGTTTCTCTTTCCCAGGTTCTCTGTTCATTAATTAGTTACCAAGAGAACACTTAGACTTTGACAAACAAAACCAGAACATAAGAGTACAAAAGATAAATGATTGTTAGATATATGCAACCATTTCAACTTACGTTCAATGTGAGCATTAAATTTAGTTATTTAGAAATGATACTTTATTGCAGGTTTGTTTATGTAAGTGTGTATGAATTACACATTGTGTAGTTCAAGTATTGTGTATTGGCATATGTTATATTATTGCATCATGTTACTAAAATCTTACAAGTTTTTCTTATTGTTCTGATTAAGTATTATTGCATCATACTATCTGGTAGTGTGTACAACATCCTAGGCCTCAGTCAGGCTATAAATATGTGTCAAAATGTAGTTCAAGTTAGTAAGACATAGATAGATAGATCTTGATGAGTTATTGTGAGTATAGCCATAAAGAGTGTATAGTGGCATTTTTTAAAGTGAGATTATCACTGATTGTATTGTAATAACAGAGAATAATTTATCAAATTGTGTTGTAAAGTAACTGAACCAGCCTGTGTGGACTTTGACAAAAAAAAAGAGCTCTGGATACAACTGTGATAACCAACAGTGTAACAAACATTTGTATATATGTTTGACTTGTTTTAATATATTATTTTAAAACAAGTGGACTGTGTGCCGTTTGTTTATTGTTGAAATTTATCGCCAACAAGTCACAGATACCTACTATAAAGAATCTGGCCCATACATATATATATAAAACGACCTGACAATGATTAAACCAATAGCAATGCAAAGTATTCTAACCAGTTGGGGAGTCCGTTTGTAGTGAAATAGCTGAGGAAAAAATGTAGGAACCTGTTGAACATCCCAATCCTGGTGACCACTATGGAGTGGCAAGTTCTGCAAATACTGGTAAAAATGAGTGTAAGCTGGGCAGGCTACATCCATGACATCAAGGCTGAAGTTGATTCTGTGTTGGAACTAAGAATGTTTAATCCACATAAAGTAAAAAGGTTGTGCACATATTCTTTTCCAATAATATCAAAATATAAAAACCTTTGTAGATGAATAACTGATTGCTTCTCTTATCACATTGTAATTTCTAAATGTTTATAAATCAAATATTTTGTTTACCATCCTAATACCCTTATTGTTTTATTGGTTACTTTAAAACATATTAAAATGTTTATTAAAAAAAAATTCACAGACCTTTTTTCTAGGGAAATATACAAAACTTTAGATGGAGGCTGAAGCATAAGCCTTATGACAGTTTCAAAAAATGCATCAGTCAGATTGTCATCATAAATCACTAAAGGAATGAAAAATTTTATCTCAATGATAAAGACCTTTTTAACCCTTTCTTTATTATCAGTAGGTAAATATATATCCATGAAAGGTAATGGATATTTGATACATGCTTATCTTAATTACAAAAACCTTTTTATTTCATTTCTGGAAGTTTTTAACAGTAAACAATTATATATTCCTGTATACTTGTGTCAAAGTAATTATACAAGTATTTCTTGAACTAATTTTTAACTTATTAATGCTCTTTACCTAACTGAATTCTATAGCCTGTTTATTATTTCAGGTAACAGAACACTTTCAAAAGGTTAAAACACCATTGTTCTCATTACTAATTCAGTATTACCAATATTCCAGGGAATACAACATATTTTAAAAGGAATGTAACTATTACCATAATTAATGTATCATTTCAAAAAACACAACCTTTAAAGAATGCAACAATCATTATGACTTCTATGTTATTCCATAAAACTATTTTAAACAGAGGAGAAAAACACTGATTATAGTATTGTTTCAGGAATACAATACTCCTTAAATAGGTAAAAAAGCTGTAATTATAACTACATTATTATCATTGTCCTACAAGACACAACAAACAATATCAGACAATAAAAATTACCATTATCAATTGAAAAATAACATCAGTAATTCATAAAACATGATATTCATTACTAAATTAAGATTTAAAGCACAACTATTACAGTACCTATATATATCTGTTGAAGTTAAAGCCATAGGCAGAAAGTGATTAAACAACTTTTTTTAAGTGTCCATAACTCTCTAGTATCTTGTCATTACCTATACATGCATGAATCCACAAGGGAAAATCTCAGGAAGATCCACAAATATAACCATTGATTTGACTACAGCATTAAAATATTTCAGAATACACAACTTTAACAAGCTTTGAATGAACACAGCTATTCTTAACTAGGTATTAAATACAAGTTCTCACAAAAAACCAGTTTCAATCAACACAATACTCTTTAACATGATATACAACACATAAGTTATAATGCAATTGTAATACTGCTCTTACTAAACACAACATTCCTTTAGCTAAATATAAAACACAATGGTTATTTCAACAAACGTATTACCATTGTTTCACAGAACACAGCTTTCCAAAAAATATGTAAAACACATCTACAATAACAAAAGTATTACCAGTTTTTCCAAAACCAAAGCTTCAGTTAACTAGATATAAAACATGACAGAAGCATCCAAACTTTTATAACACCCTACTTTAAATAGATATATATCACTATAATTATCATGATCAACATACTACCAATGTTTAAAGAACACAACTTTTTACGTGTTTGAAATTTAACTGCATTTAAACTTCTTGTTATCTAATAGTAAGAGTGCTTACAAAGCTACAAGGAGTATATTTTACGTATGTATTAGTAATATAGTATGGTTTAAGTATTACCAGGGGTGGGGTATGAATATCAATTAGAATTTCATTTTATATTTACTATTATGTCAACAAACATTAAAAAATTACAAGTAGTATAAAACGAGTCCCTTTTCATTCATAAAGACATTTATAAAAGCTAGAAAATATATTACCATCAGCTGCCAGAATTACATTGACCTTTTTCAAGTCATCCTTTTCCTGCATGGTCCAACCCCATGGGTCCTCTGTACATGTGAAAAATCTTAAACTAAGATTCTAATTGAAATATTAAACTCTTAAATTATACTTAGTATTCAAACTCATATACTATATATAACTTTTAATGTTTAGACAGTGTTACAAACACAAAAGTACACATTCTGTAAAAGGTTCTTTTTTTTAAATTGTTCTACAACTTCAATGCTTTTATTAAAATGACTGATTAAAGTCTACTCAAGAATATGATTTGAAAACATCTTCAGTGGCAGATTAAGGAATTGTATAATATGCAATACTGATTCAGATCTGAGGAGGAATCTAATTCAAAAACACAATTTCTTAGTTTGCTGTTAAAGATGTTTTAGAATCAGACCTTAATCAATCAATCAATATGTATATATACAGATACTCACATTAATTGTATACAATAAGCACACAGCTGATATTCAACTCATCTTTCTTCTGAGAGAGACAAACAACAAGTGTATATTTTCTTGACTTCATACATACACAATCTTTACCAAGTATATTCAGTGTAAAATTTTATTAGTACCTGATATTCTACATGTAACATTTTGCAAACTTATGGAGCTTATAAAGAGCATATGAAATTTACTTATAATAAAATGTGCACTTCAGATAATTTATTGTTCATTTTCAGTATATAGATAAAACATATTTTAAACTATAAACATCTTTTCTCAACACTTATTACCATCACATATGTGATTCACAGTACTTTAAATTAGTAAGGGGCTATTTGAGTCTGGTTTGTAAGGCTTATTCTCAAGCTTTTGTTATGGTTTTAAAATAATGTTTAGGCAGAAAAAACTTACTTGTATACAAATGTATTATAAAAAAATACAAAAATTGATTATATATTACAAAACAAACATTTAAATTATAAATCCTTTTATAAAATTATTTTTTATTTCTCAACTGGGTTATTTATTACAAAAAATATATATATATACCTCTTGTTAGAACAAAAACGATTTCCATTATGTGTATAAAAAGAAACTAATGATTTATGAGAAATTTATTTTTTAGTTTGTATGATGTTCTTCAAAGCAGGAAATACAAAAGAAAGGGGAAATGGGGCACTGAATGCAATATAGGAAACATTATATAACAACATATAACTAATAACCCGAAATCCAGCAAAAAATGACTATTCAGTAAAAAAAATGAAGTTGGGCCAAAGCAAAATTCCACAAATATGACCTTGGGAGCGAATATGTTAATATACTACAATTCTATTTATTATTGTAATTATACATTAAAAATGAATCCCAGTAAAAGTTATTAAACTTCCAATGTGACCAGTACAATAACTAAATTTTCTTTAGATATTTTAACATGTTAAATCAAGAAAGGTTCAAGTAAAGCTAAGTGTTTAACCATCACAAATATCATGATAAAAAATCAAGTTAATATTTAATTTAGAAATACATGATACCTTACCTAAATTAATCTCACATTCATGTTTAGTCCAGTCAAACCGCTTTACTATAACAGGACAAGATTTTTCACAGATGCTGTTCGACCTTTGAAAGTAACCCAGCAGATGCTTGTTCATCTCAACATTATTTTGACTGAACTCCAAAACATTATCTACAAAATCTGTAAGATTTAAAGTTTTTGTATTTAACTAACAATCAATTGAAGATGCAAAATATGTATTTTTTTGTTACAAATAATTGAAGTAAAAATGCAGACATGCTTGATGTAATCATCACTAAGTTGTACAGACTACATAAATGTAAAATAACACTGAACGTAAATCATTAGTCGGTAAAATAAATGTTTAATAACACATATAATGAACTAGTACACTATACAGAAAGATGTATTAAATAAAACTCACTATGACTAGTAGTTAATTAATATTAACTTTTGTTTATACATGTGCATTTTATGACACCTGTAATGAACTAGTGCACCATACATTGACATACATACCCCTCAGTAGTTTTGCATTTCAGTTTAATGTAATAATTTTTACATCTTTACAATTTTCATTTATGCTTCATTTGTTTAACAATTTTCTTTAAATTATGTTTTATAGCAAAATTATACAGTTAGTCTTTTCCAATAATTACTTGTTTTTGTATTTTTCATTTTACCATATGTACATTCCTAGTTTTCCATTTTAAACTGTATGGTGAAGTCACTTGAATGACACAACTAATTCAAATATTGTTAGTAAATTAACTGAACTTAATACACATATGTATATACAGAGATGTTCAACAAAAACTCACTACAAATTGGTAGAAGATACACACAGGGGCATACAGAGCAACTTATTAAAAGATTAGTGCAGTACATTTGAAAAGATAGTGGATATAAGTCATTAAGGAATGATACACTTAATTACAGATAATATACAATTAAGATTAACTTTACAAGTAAATATTACTCAAGTTAGAATTATGTTTATACCAATATTTTAGCATTTGCACTCTTGAAGATAACATAGTTTTACTTAATCCTCATCATTAGAGAGCAGAATGTTTAACTAATATTTATTCATGCTAACTTACTACGTGATTTTTTTATTCATTTCTATTCTACCACATTTTCCTTGTACAGCCATATTTGGCAAAGCTCTTCAAAGGAATGGTACTTATAAGGAAATTACAACTGTAATGTACCTAGATGTACCAATATTTGGTCCATAATAATTTTTCCATATTTCTGACCCGCATCATCCCAGTGACTCAGCAAGGGGAAGGGGGGGGGGTATAATCCCAAAGTCTGGGGTTTTATCCCTGCAGTGCATGCAACATAGATAGCCCATTGGACAGCTTCATGCTTAACAACAAGATCATCTCCTGGCCAGGTGTGTCCTAATGGGTAGTGTGCTCAGACTGTGAGGGTTTATGGTTTGCAGCCCATATCTCAAATCCTACAATTTGATCAGACAACAGTAGCCTAAGAGTTGGAGGTAAGTGTTGTTGACTAGTTATCTTCCCCATAGTCTATCAGTTCGAAATTAAAAATATCTATGCACAGATATCCTTTGTGTACCTTTGCACAAAAATCAAAAGCAAACAAATACAATCCTGAACCGTAATTTAATATCAGTTGAATTTCAAAAACATTCTATGTTTTTATAGGTTTTAAATAAATTTGTTTTATTTATTACAATGCTTTTTTGCTCATTGGGATAAGTTATGAAATTATTGATATTCAGTGCTCTTAATGAAAATCATTGATTTAAAAAGATTACATCCTGTAAGTAATTCAACAGTTTTTCATTAAAGATCAATATTCAATTTTTACAATGCACCTCCATTTCAAAATACCATTACTTTCTTTATTTACATATAAACTAATCATTAATATATTTAAATTGCATTTGTTTCTAAATTTAATTATTGAATGTAATTAAATTGGCATACATTAAATAAATATATGGAAAACATGTACATATAATCAGACAAGAGGCTTCCTCATAAACTCATATTTAGTAAATGGAATCAATCATACACACCTTTGTTCAACATATTACTTATCCACTTTGAAACATTTCAGAAAAACGTTTCTTTCCCAGCCAAAATACATTAATTGTTTATATACTGCTTTAAAAACTTTTCATATCAATTTCTTTAATTTCTAACCCACATTTTGCAATATTAGTGCCTGCAAGTAAAAGATAGTGCAATATACATATATTTATGCTTCAAGAAAATCATTACTAAATAACAAAACAATTTGTCAAATAATTACAACATTTTTAATAACAAAAATAAACATCAAGGAATGGGTACACTGTAAAAGTAATAGCCCATAAGTAATAAACTTCACAATATATTTTATACTATTTATATACAGTAATAGGAGATTCTTGATGAAACAAAGTGGAAGAAGAAATAAGTTATTCTGTACAAGTGCAATAAATATACAAGAGGTAACAAAAGTTAAACTTATATAGAACATAGTTTGCTAAGCTACAAGCATAGATATAACCCAGAACATATACAACAACACAGACTGAACAGGCATAGAAGGTGTAAATTAGACTGATTACAAAAATCTACCCTCTAAATAAGTACACTAGAAAGACTGAGACAATGACATAGAAAAAGACATAGAAATGCAATTAGTACTTTTTAAGGGGTAGTTGAGGGGAGGCAATATATTCTTTCTCAGGAACCCCAATGGGCTAGTACTACTCCTTGGTTGTTTACTAAAGTATTTATGTTGAGAATGTAGTTTATGTAAATGTTTCATTCCGTACTACCAATTCTGAGAATATACAAGTACAATATAGAGGCTCTATACAAGGTAACTTGTGTAAGTGATGTGAACTAAGTACATAGCACTTGATGAAACTAAACATCACGTGATAAACTACACATTATATTTTATACTACTTACATGTAACAATAGATTCTTGAGCAGAGTGGAAGACAAGTTAGAAGAATCATGCATACATACACACATAGAAGATGCAGAGAAAACTAAGTCTGATTTGGACAGAAGTTAGACTACACATGTAAAGAATACATCCTATATAGTTTCATAACGTGTAAACTGAAATATATATTTATAGGCTATACCTAAACCTGTAATTTTAGAAGCCAAATCAAAGGTTATGAATTGAATACCTACCTGTACAAAATACACAAGAACTGAACATCCCTGCTATAATGCTGCATAGGCCAGATCCAGCACCTAGCTCCAGTACATGATGCTCATTTAATATCTTGTGGCCATAACATAGAAGATAGTCACTTAATAATAATGCTCCACTCCAAACCTGTGTATAAATATAAACAACATATACATGTTGGAAATACCCGAGAAATTCTTTATTTGTTTCTGAATTTTACTCAGTGTGCATAGGAGCATTAAAATAAAACAGGGAGAAAATTTTGCCTGATACCATGTTTCACAGTAAGCCCCAAATTTGTCGACTCAACAAATGTATGATCTAAAATGACTGCTAAGTTTACCTAATAAAGAATGATATCAAAGAATCATAAAAATACAAAGTTAACAAAAAAGTGTGATCCATCAGAATAGTAATCTGTATGCAAAGAAAGTTTTATACAATTCAACAATCTCTTGCCTGCCTGGTCTGTAAGGATGATAAGCTTTATGTAAAGAGAGATTTATACAACTCTAAACCTGAATTGACTTGATGATTTGTCTGGATGGTAAGCTGTATGTAAAGAAAACTTTTACATAAATCTAAACCTTACTTGACTTCATGGTCTGTCAGGATGATAATCTATACATAAAACATTTATTTACGTAAATCTTTTCCCTAATTTGATGTGAGAATGATAAACTGTGTGCAAACACACTTTTATATAAATCTAAACCTTACTTGACTTCATGGTCTGTCAGGATGATAATCTATACATAAAACATTTATTTACGTAAATCTATTACCTAATTTGATATGAGAATGATAAACTGTGTGTAAACAAACTTTTATATAAATCTAAAACCTCACTTCATGTCATCATGTATCAAGAATGTAAGAGATAAAGTTCTTTCATATAGACAAAATTTGAATATACTGACCTAATTTATCAAAATGGTGATCTACATATATACGTAATACTATGTAGATCTTGAATCATAGACTATTATAATACTGACCTAAGTGTAAAAATATTCCTTGCATACTCATGTATCAGAAGATTATCTTGGATTTGATATACGTGTAACTCTACTTGTTGTAATGTGCTACGAAGGTGACTTAAGTATTATTATTGTATAAATAAATACATCTATAACCTCAATTTTTATGAGGTGTCACAAAAGCCCTAAACAATGTAACATGTTGTTTCAAAGACAATCTAAATAAAAAATGTTGTCAGCTTACCTGCAATCCCACAAGATCTAATGGTGTGCACAGAAAGTGATCTGAATGGACAAAAAACAAACACATTGCTTAATACATGTCACACTTTAAACAATATATGTTTTATTTGTTTATATATGTCTATTTAATATATGTTTATGCATCTCCCAGAAATAACCACCCTTAGATACAATTTCATTCAGGATATGAAGATACTATTCAGAACATCATATTAAAAGGTGAGTTTCATCTTTCCTTTCTTTTACCAAACTTTTTCTTGTTTTATCACATACTATGTTAAAGTTGCAGCTATCAGATATCAATGGTATAGGCTAATAACCATGACAAAGTTAACATTTTTCTTACCTGAAAATGTATTTCAGATAAATACCTCTCTTCACAACAAAAGGCTATTAGCTCGCATCACTGCTGTAAATATTTTTGTAAATGCCACAAGCCTTGAAATGAAGCTCCCACCCCTACACATATTAATGTGTAATGTGCCAGCCTATGATATAATCATCATTAGACTAGCCCTCCACCAATAGGAGGGAAACACATCCTCCATGTGCAGTAATCCCCATGAGCACTATCATTGAAGCATAGGCTTACTCTTGAAAGGGCGAAAAAAAAAAAACACCAGAAGTGGGAAGGAAGGATGAGATATGCAGAGCAGATAAAGAAAATATTAACTTTATAAATGTATACTTATCGCCCTGGACAAAAACAAACAAACTAGAATATCACACTGATAATTAGGTGGAAGGGCTGGTAGAAATAGAGAAACTACAAAAGCAAGCTCCTTTCTGAAATCATAGTATCAGAAAGAGAAAACCCATGGAGATGTCATCCACTGGGGGGGGGGGTAGTCTAGTGAGACTAACTTGGTGCAGGGAATACTCTTCATCCAATAAAAGTGATACAGCAAAAGATATTGTCAAAATAACCTTCTGTGTGGTGCTAGTGTTATATATGTGGGTGTAATGTAAGATTCCTTAACTGGATATTATCTTTCAGGTAGTTGGCTGAGCGGAACTGTGTAGTGTATCTAGGGCCATAAGACAGGCCATTCTGCATAGGAGAAATATTTGCAAAATATTCAGGTGCAGGGAAAAAACATCCCAGTCCTGCATCCTAAGAAGAATGCAAGATCTATCTGGCTGGTTTAATCACCAGGAATGGCTTGGTTTGTAGTAGTATAACCTGTACTATACTTTCAGCTAACACCCCAGCCCTACTTACTCATCAAGAATTGCATTTGCTTGGTCTCATAACAGGCTGTACAGGACAAAGGAGACAATTTGAGTTGGAATGATCGTAGAGAGAAGAAGAGGAAGGGAGGTTGAATGAATGAAACATCCAATCACCCTTCTGAGCAGGCTAGTTTTAGAGAGGAAGGAATGGTCAGGGAAGATTAACCTGTCCCTATGGCAAATAGTTCAGGAGGCATCCAAAGCAAAAGGGTGAGAATGATGGCTCCCACAAGCAAGAAGGAGATGAAAATATGTCTGAAGCATATAAAAAGAAATTGAACTACACCAGACACAGAACTTCCTCTGCCAGATCTGTAATGTCTGTTGAGTCTAGGATTAGAGACCTAAAGAGTGGAAGCTAGGTGTTGAGAGGAATCAGAAAGGCAGCAATGATAAGACTCCCATAGTAGGAGCAAATCCACTAAAAACACCAGAGAAGGATCCAGTCTAGGGAAGATAGTTGATTTACCACCAGAACCTAAGCTTCTAAAAAATGGTAATCTGATAGTTGAACATGGTAGTTGTAGGCCCAAAAGCAAAAGTGTAGAGCAAGGAAAATATAGGTCCAAAGAAGGTGTGCCTTCCTGTGGACGTAAGAAATGAATGATGAGGTGTTTGAATTGATAATGATAAAAATACTAGAAAGAAGAGACAGAGGGTTATGGAAAACTTGCAGCCAACATCTCAAAGATGTAGATATAGGAAAATCAGTCATCTGGAGACCAAATGCCAGAAATGCACCCAACCTGAACAGAAGCATTGGTTGACATATTTTGTTTGGTTGTCATCGAGTAAAAAGCTACACAATGCTACCTGTACTGCACTCACCATGGGTATGAAAATCTGCCCTGAGAGCTTCTAAATATGTAACTCTGGGTGAAGTGGGTGAAGAGGGGATGTCCTGGGTTATGTGAGATTGTGTGAGAGGTGAAAAGAAGATTGTGGATCTCCAGATGTACTTGCACCAATTGGCCAGATTCCAGTGAAAGGAATGTGTCCATGATGGATGAGCCCAAGAGGATTAAGGGAATAAAAAGAAGGTATATACCCCCCCCAAAAAAAAAAGAAAAAGAGACAAATTTTCTTGTGCAGGAAATTTAGGAGACATGAGAGCCTTGGTAGCAAAAACTTCATGTCTAAAAGATACAAGAATTGAGAAAGACCCCCAAGTAAATGATATACAATGTGGGGGTCAAAACTGAATTAGAGAGCCAAACCTACCACCCCAAACAAAGAAAGGCAGTAGCAACAGTGAAATCCATTGGATTGGGCAAGTAGTGGTCAAACATCCTTAGAGAAGTGAAACAACAGGCCTCAAGAATGTAACCTCTCAGCAAAAGCTCACTAGACTAAATGGAAACATATGGCCAACTTGAAGGGACAGGCTGTGAACTGAATGTTCAAACATTGCAGATGAACTAAAGGAAACAAAAGGTTAGCATAAAAATCAGGATAAAGAGAAAGCATTTGAGACATCAATTCAGGTTATCAACAACCCGAGAAAGTACTCACCCACTTAAAGAGTGTGAAAATCTTTCACCTAGAACTAAGGACAAACCAAAGATGGTTCAAGTGAAACAGATCTATGACAGGACACAAAAAAATAGGAGTAAAACCAAAGAGTAGGATTGAGGAAGCACTTAAGTAACCCAGTAATATGCAGCAAAGAGAGTCAACAAGTGTACAAAGTGGTATAGATGAACTCCCACTGGACAGGAACTGAGAGACAGCTCCAGAAACAAATTGCTTCAAAGGCCTGTAACAGCCAGGAGGGGGAACTTGGATAATAAAAAGATGAATAGCAACAGGAGAGGAAGTGACTTCACAAGAATGTAGAGGATGAGACCTGATGGGACCCCATAATCCAAAAAGGCAAGAAAGCAAAGTTAGCAGGAATGAATGCTAAGGAGCTACATCAGCTCAAGATTCCAAAGTATAAGAAACACCTCTCAAAACCTCATCATAAATAAAGGGTGCAACATAGAGATCCCTGAGAGAAAATTGAGGAAGATTAATGTCAGAAAGTAATGCAATCCAATGAAGTACATCCCAGAGACAAAGAAACCAAGTTAACTGGGACACAGTAGTTGAAGAAGAAAAACTGAGAGCAAGATGAGAAATAGGAACGTGCAAGTTTCCCAGTAAAGCTGACAAGATCATGATGAGAAGCCTCTAAAAGAAGGTGAAGTGTAGACAGATAGCAAAGAATCTATGTAAGTAAGAAATAAATATGTATAGATGGAGTGAGAGAAAGAGAAAGAAAGGAGATCTCTAAGCTAAAAGAAAAGACTCAAGCGATGGAATTTCATGCTACAAGGTAGCCCAGATTTAGCAAAAACAACCGGAGAAAGAGAAAAACAAAAGACATATACTTATGTAATCCAAGCAGTAAATGACAAAGATGGAATTACCAGATTCTCTTCAAGAAGGGGGAACTAGAAGCAAAAAGCAGGTGTGGAAACAACATTGATGAAACTCATCAAGAAATGAGAAAGGATCTGCTGAAGTGTGGATCCAAGATCAAAATGGAACTAATCACCCAGTGCATAATGGTGGTAACATCACACCATCAGAGTGCCTCTGTACACCATTACATTATTGGATGATTGCTGTTGAGGAGTTCAAGACTTCAGCAGATAGCAAAAACATGGAAACATGAATTTGTAATCCACATGATTCACAAAACCAATTTTTTTCTTAGAAATAAAAATTTGCTGGTATGTTATGGTGCATAGGCTTAGTGATAACACAATAAACCCTTACAACTGGTTAAAACAACAGGACAATTACAAATTTGATTAAAAGTGAAAGTCAAATTGAAGATAATTTGAATCAAAGTTCTAACTGAAATGTTTAAAACTTGATATATTTCTTTCTCATAATCAAGAAAATTAAAGAATGACAGACTACACAACAAAGAGAAATGAAAGTTGAAATAATAAGTGCAAAAATTATGTTAATTCCTAATTAAAAAGCATATTTGAATAAAGCAGTGCTGAGGAAAGAATGGGTATTTGTCAATGCTAGTACTCATGAAAATTACAGCACATGGAGGATTTGTCACTCTGCTATTAGTGGAGGACAAAAGTTAATATGTGTAGAGGTGGGAGCTTTGTTAATGGCAGTGGCATGAGGTAATAGCACGAGGATATACACAAATAAATCTTAGCTTGTTGCAAGTGGGCAAATTAAACAAATTCAGTATTTCTTGTCAATATTTGCTTTAAATACAAAAATAGAAGATGCCTTTTAAATTTGTTGCTTGTTCTGCTCATGCAAGTAGACTAACATATCAATCTACACTTCCTGCAAGCACAACTGAGCTACTGGTATACAAGTTCACTAAACCTAATGCTGGTGTTATTATATGCTTCATGGTATAAAGAAACACCTTCCAAACAATCTTCTTGCTTGTCCTATTGCTTAACTTAATATATGCAGTCAACTGAGACTTCTGGCATGGTCTATGATATCAGTAGACAAGTTCAGCACACCCAATGCCGAGGCCTTTGCCAAACAAACTTTTTGCTATGTGGCCTAGTGATTATGTAAATATAAATTAACTGTTAGTTTAGATTTTCTACGTTATCTATGATACAAGTACAGAAATTAAGAAAACTCAATATTTCATCTTAGTATTTGCTACATGTACTGAATAATGCCCTGTAGAATTGAGCTTGTTACCAGCTTGTACAGTGTTTAAGAAAATATGTTCTACAGGTTAATGTAAACTTTCTGCATGATCTGTGGCACAAGCACAGAAAACTCAATGCCTATAGACAGGTTTATAAACTTAATGCTTCTTAAAACAACATATGTTATAATTACAGAAGCCTTATATTAACTCAAATTTGTTGCTTGACTTGCCCTTTAAATAAACAAAAACTACAAATTGACCTAGACATGAAATGAGCTGTTTGATCTATTGCTGTAACAGAATGATTTAAAAAATAACAAATTATTCACTCTGTAGACCTGAACCTACTATAAAGTTTCTAAATTTAGTAAACACGATTTTTAACTCTATGTATCCATGTTAATTTGTTTACAGTAAAAGTACACACTTTATGCAAACTAAAACTTGGTCCACTGTTCATGTATTATTAATGAAAACTCTCACTTAATGTAACTCTTTCAAGACAGTCATCACCCTCACCAGTGGTCAATTTTAAAGGTTGTCTGGTTGTTCATGAAAACGTAATATCCTATCAAGCAACTACTAATAGTAGCCTGAGTTGTCCATTGGACAACCTCAAAAATTCACTTTAGTGTAGGGTCTTTCAGCAGGGCTTAAAATCTATAGGTACATGTACAGGGTCAAGTGCACATGTTATAACCTTTTTACAGAGTTACATTTAAAATTTAATTAAACAATTTTATTATTAATACAATAATAAACTTTGCATCAAACCATAGTTGATAATTCAAATTTTAATACTATACAATTTTTGAGTATTTAATTCAAAAGAAAGTATTTAAAAAAATTTTGAAATATTTATTCTTGAGTGTCACATGCATGTCTGCACTCTTTAAAGCACATTTTAAAATGTTCTTTCCACCCCTGAAAGAACTTCCAAGTTTAAAATAACTTACACACTTGTAGTTTAGACTTTGCTAAAGCAGGATTTCATTTTTATAAAATCCAATGTAATAACTTGATTGAAATATAAACCATAAAGTTGAATGCACTTGTCATGCCCTCCTATCACAAACAATTTTTATCGACAATATCAAAAATTCTCTTTGATGTATGCTCCTGGATTATTCATAATGGATAGTATGTTTTAAAAGTTTTGAATTCATTACAAGGCTAGATGTTCTCTTGATATTATACAAGCTATTTTTGCACTAATTTCCTTCTGGCTGTTAATGAAATCCCATTGACAAGCAAAAGAAATTGTTATAAGTAAGTTATAGTTTAGTTAGAAAGCCAGTAAAATTATGATAGTTATAGGTCATTATATTTTTTTATGCATATTATAATTTTGTATTCTAAGCTGCATATGTGAAATAAATAAGAATTGAGTAATGTACTAACAAAATTCTCCCTAAAAAGAAGGGTTAACTTTTATACAGACTTTGATGGCAAAAAGTACAGGAGTCACACATAAGTACTAAATTTATTTTTATGTATATTTTTTTTATGTATCATTATAAATATAACTAAAATGTAAAAATTAGGAACTTATTAGGTGAGATAAAAAAAATCAAGTCAAAACATGTGATAGCACAATCAAGCAGAAGCACCTGTTGCAAATTTAACATAGTTGTAAATTGATTGCATTTGTTTGTAACTTGATGGCATTGTTACTCAAAACTTTACTAGTTGTGGTAATTAACTTTCACATAAATCTAAGGGGCTTTAAAGCAATAAATCTAAATGACAAGGAGATTTAAATTGTTTTAGCTTTTTCTGTCACAATGAGCAGTCATTACAGAAAGAAAAAATAGAAGAGTAATTTAGATTTATTTTGTATTTTGTCAGGTAACCTTTCCATTTATCAACACATTTATGGTAAAGAAGTTGATTAGCAGTGTATGACTGAGTGAGTTCAAATAAAAAATATTCTATACTGTACTAGTGTCTTTATTGTATGTTTTGTGAACATCCTAGATCATGCACTTATTTCCAACTGAAAAATTCCTTAAAATTGACAACTTCTCACTAGAAATATACAAAGTATAACAGATACTAAACTGAGCTGAACACATACTTAATAACATTACTTCCTTTTCATCTGACTCTTCTCTTTTAACAAGTAAGTCACCATCATCATCATATGATAGCTCTTTCCGTTCCAGTGCATTATCATTGTACTGCTGCATCCCTGGGAGTTTAAAGACAAAGTGTGACTGTACCACTGTGGAAAAAAATATAAAATTTAAAATATTTTAAAACTTGTTACAAGTGTGGCAACTTTACACGTTCTTGTAAGAATTTTTGTTTTGTGCTTTACAAGTTGGATTTTTAAGAAATTGGTAAGAAAGTCAAGATATGGTCTGCTGTTGAAAAATTTATAAAGGAGCGATAAACAAATAATTTTCTAATTGGAAGAATGTAGATAATAGTCTCTGAGGTTTCGTTTTTGGACTTTTCTGTATATTATTAATGTCACTGATTCATACAGTTTTTTTGGACAGAAATATTTCAAAATTCAGTAACAATCATAATATATTAGAAAAAAGCTGATATTGTTGAAAATGTTTCTTGTCCTCAAAAGATTACAAGTTTTAATAACCAAAAAAGAATGTAGAAAATAAGCTTGAAAAGTACAAAGTGATAGACTCAGAATGTGAAAGTTCAAAAGAATATACTTGTAGTGAAAGAAAACATTAGTGATATGGAAAAACTGATGAATTTAAAGGGAAATGTTTTTTAAAACTTTGAACTGATATTTTACCTGTGGTGAAAAATTAAAACAAAGAGAGATCTGAGATATATTTATATGGATTTTGGATTTATAAAAATTACTCTAACCTTTTATAAGATCCTGGTGAGGTCTTATTTCAAGCACTTTCTATATTTTTGGTCCTTTTATTACAATAAAAATTACATGTTCTAATGAGTGCAGATGAAGAACCTTGGAATTCTATGAAATGTGAATTGTACAAAAGGTTTGAAGATGTTAACTTATTTTCTCTGGAGCAAGTAAGAAATAGAAGTAACTTGAGTTAGGTATTTAAAATTGTTAGGAGCTTAGATAGTCTGTATGTGTAGCCTGAGTGTTGGAATAAAAATGTTGAAAATGATAATTTACATAATAGGATTAATAATTTTAAGCACTGGAATCCTTATTGTTTGGCAATATTATTCATTTGCAAGAGATATACATGTAGGAATGGAATGCTTGATGATATGACACATGTTGTTAGTTTAAGTTCACTTAAATTTGGTTGGATTGGTGTGGAGTGGAGGAGGTAATCTTGATGGGCTGATCAGATATCTATCAATTTTGTTTCTTATATTGATGTCCTTACAATAATTTTTTTTTTATATCAAATTAAATTTTCATCCAAAACATTTTTATTTTCACATGTACCTTTCAGCTGACTCTTGACTTCATCACTTGCTGTAACACATGCCACTATTGATACAAGTTTGTCTTGTGGTCGGTTATCAGAATAAAGATGAACATCAGACAATACAAGCTCATCAGCTTTCATCTATGGATAAGTAAACTTAATATTAATTTTCTGAACTGACAAAAATTATGAACTTATCTTTAGTATGGTATGTTTATTTCTTTTAATGCCTAAACAACTTCAATGTATTCATGCTAACCAGATCCAGTAGTAAGCATAACAAACAAATTATCCAATGATTACTGTATGAACTAAAACAATTCTTAGGTTCTAAGTTGATGGTACCATTATTTTTGTTGCTTTTCAAATGTGTTTCAATGCTTTGTTTATACAATAACAAGACTGTTTAAAGTTCATCAATACACAAAACTATTCAGGAAAAATATAAAATGTAATTCAATACAAGAAATACAATAACCCGAGGGTTTTCAAAACTATCTTCCTAAAGCATTCAGATTATCAGGTTTGGTTTTGGTATTTATGTATTGTTTTAGCCTATATGTTCCCTTAATATCATAAGTGTAATAAGGAATAACACTGATGTTAAAATTATTTTTTTTGTAATATTTTGTGAAATATGTCTTAACACAAGTCAGTGATATGAGTTTAGGACAACAGAGCATATACAAAACCTACAAATGACAATATATTTAAAAATACATGTTAAACCCAAGGAATACTCATGTAGCAAAGATAATTCATTATCCTACAAGTATTCATAGTTAATTCATGTTCATTGTTTTCACTGTCATACATTATTATCATATAGCTTATTTTCAATAAAAACATGGTACAAATTGCAGAATCATTAAAGACAAAAATGGAGAAAGTCGTTTTAACAAGCACAGTATTTCTTAATTATTGAATTATAACTTATTAATATTTATTTAAGGAAGCTTTCAATATTTTAACAAAAGCAGTATTCCCATAGATGTACCACTGGAAGAACCAAGAAGAATGAAACATACACGACCATTATTTAACAAAATATACAGGTAATAGTTAACTATAGCTAAACATCATATGGATCTTTAAATACCTGTATTTTGACCTTATGAAAAAGTGATTTACTGCTGTATTGCTATATAAGAAAAACTTGTTAATTTACTGCATTCATAACTTTGAAACATTTGTAAAAAAATAAAATACCAAGTGCATTTCATACAAGTTATAGAATAGTGTATATATGATATACCATAATGTTTAATGCATGACAGAGTGACACATAACAATTATTAATAGCGAGTAAGTTAATTCTTATCAAGCCTTGAAAGGTACATGAAGCTGGTGCTTAACTGCAGCTTAGGAGAATAGTGCTACATTTCCCAAAAGGTGAGATGGTTGTACATCAAAGGTCAATCCCTGGCCACATACTGGTACCCATTATACAGCTGGGTAGACTGAATCAATCAAGGTAAACTGCTCTGCTCAATGACAAACATTTTAGAAGCAAGTCTTGAACCATCAACCTTTTTTACTAATAGCCTGAAACATTAACCAAAATTCTATGTATGTATTCTAACGACAATGTCTACTTGAGAGATTGGAAACACTGCTGAAGATAAATAGTGTGTGTTCTTTATAGCAAAGCCACATTGGGCTACCTGCTGCATTCACCGAGAGGAATCAAACCCCTGATTTTAGCATTGTAAATCTGAAGACTTACTGCTGTCCCACTGGTGGACTGAAGTTGAATAGGGCTCCAATGCAAACTACGACTCTCAACTTTAATAGCTACTTACAGTCATTCTTTCAAAAAGTCTATGTAGTTATAGTTGGTTTTTCTGTTGTTTAAATATTATATATACTGATATTTTTTGCAACGCAATGATGAAAGAACTGTGAAAAAAGAAACTGCTAGTTCTTAGGGATGCCATTTTCACAATTATAAATATCACAACTTACAATGTAGCCATTTCCATGTGCTAAAGGAAAAAAGTCATTACAATGGCTGAATACAAATCCTACCTTTGCTCAACATGTGAAATTAAAAATGCTGCCAAATTCAAATAGGGCATCAATGCAAACTACGACTCCCAACTTCAACAATGAATGGCTCTGTGAAGAATTTGGGATTTATGCAGTACTTAAATGCCACTTCATTTATGATTAATTCAGATGAACAACTTGAGTATAATAAATAAATTTATAACACAAATAGTAGTTTTCTGAAAATGCATTCATCACCACCCGCTGCCCTGGCTACATTATCTTATTAGTATTAATACTGGTAGTAAATTAAAGACCAAGAATTATGGCCACAAATTTTCACAACACTCACTGATAATGTAAAACACTAAGCTCACTTCATATCATTTTCTCTAAACTTTAGATGAATCTTCTACAAAATTATGTGTATCTAAACTTAAGTAACAACTACAAGTAGTTCTCTCCTGTAAACTTTATATATTGAACTTTGACTCCCTGTGAATTTTATAAGCTTACTTACATGAAAAACATATCTTGTTTTATTTAATATTTCTTAGATGACATTGATAAAAAGTTATAATACATTCAATTAGACTAAACAATACAAGGCAACAAAAGTGTTTAGGACAGTAACATATATCATAAAAAATACTTAAAAAAATATAAAGCGTTTAGTTACACAAGAAAAAAACAGTATTTAAGTATTAGAATTACTGCTGAAGTAATAATAATGAAGTTTATATCAAAGTTGTAAACATTTTCACAAAGTAGTATCTTGATATTCTTTAGACAAATAGCTATGACCAACTTAGAATTTAAACTGCAAACTTATTTACATATTTCTTTAATATTAAAAGGCAAACAATTTCTTTCAAAAGGTCTATGTAGTTGTAGTTAGTTTTTCTGTTGTTTGGGTATCACTTAGACTGATATTTCTTTGCAATGCAACGATGAAAGAACTAATTCCAAATGGTTTTTCCCATTATCCACTTGTAATTCCATGATGATAATGGAAGAGTTGCACAAAAATGAAATACTTTAGGTAACTAAATGCAATTTTATGTACAATATTATTTTCTACTTTATTAATAATTAATGTTTGATTTCTATGTGAAGGTGGTTCATGTTTACTACATTCTCAGTTAAGTTTTCTACTATTCTACATCATACTATGTTATACTGTCATACTTATAGTATTGGGTGTACACGAAACGCACACGTGTGTATCATAATATTAATACTAATAATAAGTACATGCACCTTTATCAAAAAGCAATAGAATAAAGAAAGGGGTAAAATGTCAATACACACAACATTCGTGTTTTACATATGTATATATATATATATATATATATATATATATATCACTTCTTAACTCCATCAGAATTTATATTTGATATTGAACGTTTACAGGTTTACCACCTTTTGAATTTTTCAAAATCTGTACATGCTTATACGCGCGCAGTCGGAAGTTGAATCCGACAAGAGTTCTGCTGATCGTGTCAGCGATGATTCACTGCAAGCGACCTTACTATTGAAAAGGAAGTTGCCAGTTCTTATGGGCGCCATTTTCACAATTATAAATATTCCATCCTACAGTGTAGCCATATTCACGTGCAAAAAGGAAAAGGCCACTGTAATGGATGTATACGAATCCTATTTTTTGTTCAACTCAGGAGACCGGAAATACTGCTAAAGATGAAATGGGCACTTATGCAAACAATGAGTATGACTCCCAACGTCAACAGTGATGAAGAGTTCAAGATTTATGCAGTACTTAAATACTACTTTATTTCTGACTAATTCAGATGAACAACTCAAGTATAATAATACAAAAAAAAGTAGTTTTTGAAAATACGTTCGTCACTCGGGCTGTCTTGCCTATATTATCATATTAGTTAACCTACCATATGCCGATGATGTTATGGGTGTGCTCGGGTTAATTCGAAGTTGTGACAGATACAGAATTATGATTCAAGTATCCCATACACTCCGACGCTAAACTTATACACTCTTTTTCTTTTTACTTTCAGTTGGAATGTAATGTAAATAACATCAAATGAAAATTCTATGTTGAATTATTGCATCTAAATTATTAGTCTTAACATAAAATTGTTATTTTTCAACAGATATATTATATATATATTTTTTTATGACTTATTTTTACAACACTTTTTTTTTAGATTTTCAAACAGGTGTCTTTTTTATTTTTAGACCAACAGGTATTATTTGCAGCGTATTTGATTTTGGTTAAACATTTTACAAGCAAAGTGCCAGTATAATAATTGTGTATCTTTCTGTTGGACTTCCTATCCAAAATGTACTGTCGAATTCTTAGGGTCATTGATAACACAGGCCTGCGAATTTAAACTTCATAAAAGTCGTTTTGATTTTTAACGGATTTTCATAATTCAGCTACGCAGATTTCGAAAATAATATTCATTCTTTGCTATCACGTAAGGATTTTTTTTACAAATCGGGAAAGAAAAAACTTTTACTTAGATCAAATTACTATTTCGTTTACCACAATGAATATTTTTATTTAATGTTTATTAAC
>NW_013670852.1:0-6872 GCF_000517525.1 Limulus polyphemus | reverse complement strand
ATACAAACAAACTGAAGAAAAGGGAAGAACATTGATGTCAAACGAATATGCATCCTCATTCATCCTGATTTTTTCTTTTTTTTTTGTAAAATCTACGTCTTTTAGTCTCAAACTACCTGTTATGGCCTTTCTTTTAAGTATTGCGTTATGAAGTTTTGTGAAAAGTCTATACGTGATGGGAAAAAAATGGATGTCATTTTCGGATTCAGCATAAAAGAATTACTGTCGAACATGTAAACATTTCAAGACAATAAAACAATCGCAGGCCTGTGCAATTGATGATGAAAAATGTAAAATCAATCATTATTCACAACTGTCCCCAGGTAGGACTGCGATAAGTCTATAGACTTACAACGCTAAAATACAGGGTTCGATTCTCCGCGGAGGACATAGCGGATCATATAAATAACACTAGACTGGTCAGTCAGTACTCCTTATCATTGAGGAGCATGTGCGCATGCGATTGCCATTGCTATGTGTTGAAGTTCAGACTAGCTGAGAGTGATGGTCGTCGGTCTAAGTCTCGATTCAAAAGAACGAAGGAAACACAGTCTATGCCATTAACAGTTATACATACCGTAATCAAAAGTCGATGGCGGAGGGTGTTACATTCCACAACTAAGTAAAACCTTCTTTTTTCTATAATATATTAAGTTACAATGGGCGACATCGCCGTGGAAATGGTGGCGACATCGAACTAGCATGGATGTTTACATCTAGCTCCAAAGTATATATGTGAGTCTTGTTTGGGAGGCATTTCATCAACACAAGTCGGCATAACAGTTTGACAGCTATTGATTTCAAATGCTGACAATATTAAGTACTCATATAAGTTGAAATAATCATACACGACATTCTATTGTCGCCTGCTGGCCAATCTGGCTATACAGAGACGCCATCAAAACATATACTTTCTACAGATACAAGTTCTGTGCACATTCACTTTTGATGCTATCACTGAGTGTCAAGGTAGAAGTTTATTAAATACACCACTTTGCTTAACAGGTGAAAGATGAAATTTGGATTAACTTGTAGGTTTAAGACAAGTCTGGTCTGATCAATGGCGTTATTATATATTGATGTAAGTATATGGCTGTGTTGGGCTAAAGATTCTTCTACAGTAGATAGGCGAGCCGACAGGGGTGGGGGCAACTGTCCAGGTGCCTGGGCGAATGAAATCTGGTTATGCCTTAAAGCCCGCAAAGCATCTTTAGGCTATATTCATTTAATGATAAAAACCATAGTTTTCTTTGCATATAGACGCTTGATACGTTAAGAACGACTGAAATAATAATTTGAGTAATAATTAATGTGTATTTGTTACTTTATAGATTAAACAGAAATTTGTTGTTACTTTATTAACGTTTTTACGCTTATACTGTGAGGTAAAAACGACTGCTGCTATGATTTTCTCTGGTTTATGAGCTCATTGCTGTCCTAATTTAGGATCTTATTTTTAATAAATTCTTGAAAATGTTAAAAGAGAGAGAGAGAAAGGGGGCCCGGCAAGGATGTTTGCCCCGAGCCCGTGCTGGTTCTCGACGTTCCTAATGGTAGGTGCCTGTGATCTGTTGCTGATAAATTGAACAATAAACAAATAGCTTGTTTGTTTTTAAATTTCGCGCAAAGCTACACGAGGGCTATCTGCGCTAGCCGTCCCTAATTTAGCAGTGTAAGACTAGAGGCTAGTCATCACCACCCACCGCCAACTCTTGGGCTACTCTTTTACCAACGAATAGTGGGATTGACCATCACATTATAACGCCCCCACGGCTGAAAGGGCGAGCATGTTTGGTGGGACGGGGATTCAAACTCGTGACCCACAGATTGCGAGTCGAGTGCCTTAACCACCTGGCCATGCCGGGCCTAAACAAATAGCACACACTCCACTTGTTTTTAAAATAATATATATATATATATATTACAAACCAGTTAACAGTATGTACAAAATTAATTTACACATATCATAGTTATATCTTAAACACTATAGAGTTCTCTTCTTGTTGTCAAAAGTCCACTTAGGTCAGTTCAGTTGCTTTAGAATTCAGTTGACAAGCTGAACTATTTTTCTCTATTTTTATCGCAATAGCATTCATGTATACTTCACTTACGCTGTTGCGTGAGTTACCGCAGTTTTGTCCTGAACTTCCAATAATCGTCTGCTTTTCGTACTTCCAAATAACCGTCTGTTTTTCGTATTATGTAACGAATTTGTTATTATATACTTATTTTTGATATCAACGTTTGTTTGGATTATGTTTATATTTTGGAGCATGCGTGGCTTGTACTGTTAAATATGTATTGCAAAACTTCCGCCTATTCTCTAAAGTTGTAGAAGATTCTCTAGAGTAAGAATCAACAATATATGTCTACTTTAAATGCTTAAATGTAGTTCAGTATTGTTATGTAAAACTAAAGTTTCTAGAGCACATCCACTCAGCTACCTACTCCGATGCATCAAAGAGAGTATCTATTATTAGTTTGCTATAGTCAGTGTGCTCTAAAACTTCAGAAGCTATAACTGTGATTGTTATAACACTTACCAATCGGAAAACTTCAGATATTTGACCAAGATCCTTTACAAAGTTCGAACATTACAAATCGTTTAACTTCAGTGAATTCTCATAGGACATTAGTATTTTAAGAAAACATTACCTAACGTCAACGGTGAAACTCGACCTGTAATCGGCGTTTGATCAACAAGAACTACAGGGCTAGCTCATAGTGAACCCTCGATAAGATATCAAGGAAATTCCAAACTAGAAAGAAGGCTTCATATTGCTTGTAAGTTTGTGAAACTTTTGTTAATAAAGCATTGTTTGTAATAACTATTTGTAATAATTGTTATTGTAAAGTGTACTGTTGTGTGTATATTAAAACGTATAAGTGTTAAAAAAAACTGTGTATCAATCTTGTTGGCAAATATTACAAACTGACTACATATCGGCATTTATTTAAATACTAAATACAAATTACAATTTAACTACTAAATTTAAATTATCAGGTAACTCAATTTCAGACCATTTGAAATTCGAATAGGTAACAATTACCAATAATCGTCTGCTTTTTGGCAAAGTCTACACAGGTGGGTTCAATTCGTTTAAAACACCTTTTTTACAAAACAAATTATTCTCCTTATCTCTTTCAAACATATTGTTACGACAGTGGAAGTCACCTGGTGCTGGTAACATCAGATGATATTCTGGAAGGATCGTGAATTGTCCTGGCAACTCTAGTCTGTTCCAGACGCCCTCTTTTTCAGTATATAAGCCGAGCAAATAAAGCAGAGAGAGGAATTGCATAGATAGAGATAATCGAGTCAAGTAGTAAATAAAGTGTGAGAATCCTGTGGATTATAGCATGTTTTTATAAAAGTAGTTAAGTTAAACTGACTGTGGAAGAAATTCTGTGTATTGCAAAGTTGTATTGAGAAAGAATAAACTAGTTTTATTTAAGTAAGGACTTGTATCTGTGAAGTTCCTCGGAAATAATTTATACCAGAAATTAACAAACGACCAGATATGCAACAATATCAACTGTTAGGCCATTCACTCCCACGATGGTTAACTTTAAGTTTCTAGCTTTTTTCTATTGTTGCTGTTAAGCACAAAGCTACACAAAGGGCTATCTGTGCTCTGCCCGGTTTTTAGCAGCATAAGTCTGCAGACATGCCGCTGTGCTACTGGGGGGGGGGGGGCTTTTCTCTGATCAAAGTTCTCTTTCACCTGACTTTACTTTTCTCTCTTTCTGCTCGCCTCGTTGCAGCTATTTATACATCTATCACGTAGGCCTTCTAGAAATCTCTATAGCCTCGATATCAATGGATTACAAACACAATGTTCAATAGCCTCAACATCAATGATTACAAACACAAAATAAATAAATCTACACTAAACAGTCTTTGATATCTGACAGAAACAAATCAAACATAGGCCTAATACTGTCAATAGACTCATTCTCAGAATTACATGAGAGATTAGATTTTTGCAGGTGGTCTCTTCTTGTCCAAAATCCTTGAGCTGTCAGTGTCATTATGATAAATAACCAGTATGCAGTACAAATGGCCCATAATATTTTGTGATGCTTGAACAAAAAACAAACAAAAGACATTAATGTAACTGGGATATATATATATAGAAGAGTGCTTGTAACAGAGTTAGCCTAGTTTTATTACAGCATATTTCTGGTTTAGGTCATTTCACATTACAGATTTCCAGACAAAACTAAAAACAAGGAATTGTATGAGCTTTGGGTGAGAAATTGTAGAAGAGAGCATGAGCCCACAACTGGTTCAAGAATATGTAGAAGATGCATTCCCACAATCTTCAAATTAACTAAACACCTTCGGGTTAGACTCTTGAATGTTCACTATAGTTATAGCTTATTTTGGCATAAATACTCAATATAATATGTATTCAAATTCATAATTTGTACATGCATAATGTTATAGCCTCGGAAAGCAGTGAAACGAAAGTCAAACACAAGTACAGAAGCCCTGCTACCTGATAGTCTGGTAAATGAAAAAAGAAAATGATGACACAACTTTAACTTCAGTGGCAGTTGAAGATGTGTATAAAGGTTGGTATTTAGACCTTACTAATATATTTCAATTGAAGATGTGTTTGTAGTCTAGCTGTAAGGTGTTCAATTCCCATGAAAACAAAGTACCGTAGAAATAATTCTCACATGAAATAACAGAATTTGGCTAGTATATAATTATGAATTGTACATCTAATTGTGAAAATTGTTGATCATGCTGTAGATAAATATATTCCTGCAGTGTTCTTAAAACTAATCCACTGTAGTGTACTGTACTCAGTTGGAAAAGTCAGGTCTATGTCCTTTTATTTTAAACATTTGTATCAATTTTTGCCACACATCTCAAATAAATTCAAATACATTTTATTATATTTATATCATAGCATTTCCTAATTATTTCCACCTACTTCAATTAAAAACTTGAAAGTTTGGAAGTGCAGATACATAAATAACATCCTTCTCCACCCCCACCCCCCAAGAAAAGGACATGATGCACCACCTCTTGTTCATTGGCAACAATATTTGAGATGTATATTTTTCTGTCACACATAATAAACACCAAGAGAAAAAAGAACCGATTTTAATCTTAAGATTTCCTTCTGGGCTAAAATCCAAAGCATTCTTCATATGACAGGTCAGACGTGTGTTTTGTTAACGATTTTTGCACTACTTTCTAAGTTCAAATCAGGTTTAGATCAGCTTGGCCTGACAAATTTATTATTAAAATCAAATAACAAAATTATCCAAACATCTAGTTTAGATGAAAAACAGCCACAAGTTGTGAGGTAAGATCGCACTTCCTTTGTCATTTGACTGGCGGGCTATGAAAGTTCAACACATAGCAATGGCGGCCGCTCGCACATGCCGAAAATCACGTGATTTACAATCTAGTGTTACTTATATCTATGAAGCGATAGCCCAATGTGGCTTCGCTCTGACACAAGCAAATTATTTACAACTCAAATAGAGAAGTGCATGAAACGTTGGACAGCACTTCTAAATGACGTAAAAATAAGATAAAAAAATACTTAAACCTGGAGAGCCCAGCCCTTGCTTCTAATTTCAAAATGGTATTACAAATTTAACTTGTATTTAATTTACTTTAAAGTTATTGAACTGATCTACACTATTTACAAATATATTAACATTAGCATTGTTTTTGAAATAATTTCAACTACTCATTTTTGGTGATAGACACAAAACAAATGAGCAAAAATAGTCAAATTATACATCCAAGAAATCTGTAATTATTCACGTTATTCAATTATTCTTAAAATAGGCTACTGCGTACCTGAATCTATTTAAGAATCCATAACAATTACAAGCATACTACTTTTAGGTTTTAGTATTACTTTTAAACTTTTAAACATATATTTGCAAAGAATGAATGGAATGTTGAAGCTCTGTTTTGTTTTCATTAAAGAGGTCAACATTTTAGGGGCGATTGCAAATGTCTCCCCCACTTTATCACAACATGGCCACTTTTGACACCAGTAAAATCGAAAACTGTTTATATCACTGCTTGGGACCTGCAAGAAGGTATCTTTGTACCAAATCCCAAGTCATTTGTTTGATATACACACGAATAGTTCACGAAAGTCATTGGTTATCCCGTAACTAAAAATAGGAAAAGTTTAACCTCCAGTCATTTGTAAATTGATATACAACATAGAAAGCATACACAAGGTCTGAAAATAAACCTTTATCACCATCGTCCGTGAGTGGTGTCTAAAAATACCTAAGTAGGTTCACACGCCTTGACCGAAAAATAAGGTGAGTACTGCTTGACGTAGATTTTCTGTATATGGAAGTCTATATATGCTCTGAAAGCGCATATGTCTAAACATTTTTGAAAATTTGCGAATACCAAATATATTCATTTTATTAAAATTTGTTTTAAAATTTTAATATAACTGTATACAGACGTTTGCAATAATGGAAGAAATTACAAACAGTATTGATATTAATACAATATAAAAATTACTTGAAGCTATTACATATTGGTCACAAGGGACCATTTAGTTCCTTCAATTCTTTTCATGCACCCTCGAGAAAAAGTAAAAACTTAAACCATCTGTTATCTTTGATTATCATTTTAACGAAGCCTTTTGGGAAATTCTGGCAGAACTTGCTCTTGTACAGTTTCAAACAAAACTAGTATTTTGAGCAAAGTTTTTCTGGTTTTTATTAAGTTATAGCTACCTTTCATTTTGATAATGAGACTAGTTTTTGACAAGCTTAATAAGACCTTTTGGAAACATTGGCAGAACTTGGTCTTAAGTGTAGTTTGAAGTATTGTTTGTTGTTTTGAATTTCGCTCAAAGCTACATGAG
>NW_013670851.1:66253-71163 GCF_000517525.1 Limulus polyphemus | reverse complement strand
CTTGTGTCGCTTAAGTTTCGTCGGAACGAAGTTACGGAAAATCAATTGACAAACGGAGACGTAACATTATTATACCTACAGCCACCTACTATTGGGTAAACCGGTAGCTAAGTGTTGTGTTAATTTTATTTTAAAAGAGTATTTATGTGAAAATAAAATTAGTTGTATATTTTATCGGTAATTATGGTGAGAACAAGACTGTATATTCATAGCGAACGATATAAAGTGAAATATTTGCCAGGAAAATAGAAAATAATCTATGTTTTACATCCATAGATATGGCCTGAAATGGGCCACTCGCGTATATGATAACCTATTGACAATTGTAGCGCGCATGCAGTGGCTGCATGTTGTTAAAATAGATTTTCCTAGCCTAGCTACTAGATCGAACATTAATGTGGCCTTCATCGAATACATTCAAGCAATCAAACCACAGCCAATGGAGAAGTAGAGGTCCAGAGTATACCTGATCATCTCGGTATAATAACCAGAGTTTGCACGTTCGTGTAAGTATGACGTGGACAAGAAAAGCAAACCAATGTATAGAAATTATATGATATTAAAAACAAAACGAGACTAGCCTGTGTTCAGTATAACATTTGTGATTGATGATCTGTAGATCAATAATTTGCGCAATATTATATCACAAAAAGATTGATAATAAGTTTTGAAAAAAATCGTTTTATTTGGCCCAGGCCCGCCGACAGGGGGGGGGAGGCAAAGGGGGCAACTGCCCAGGAGCCAGGGCGAATGAAACCTGGTTATGCCGTAAAGCCCGCAAAGCATCTTTAGACCACATCTTCATTTAATGATAAAAACCATAGTTTTTGGCTTTTCTTTGCATATAGACGCTTAATACATTAAGAACGGCTGAAATAATAATTTGAGTAATAATTAATATGTACTTGTTACTTTATAGATTTAATAGATATTTGTTGTTACTTTATTAACGTTTTTAGGCTTATACTGTGAGGTAAAAACGGCTGCTGCTATGATTTTGTCTGGTTTATGAGCTCATTGCTGTCCTAATTTAGGATCTTTTTTTCAATAAATTCTTGAAAATGTAAAAAAAGAGAGAGAGAAAAGGAGCTCAGTGAGGATGTTTGCGCCGATGCCCGTGCTGGCCCTGATATGGCCCTATACAAATTTTTAATAAGAAAAATTTAATACATCTCAACTGCACACTTTGTCGCTGTGAATGAAGCCTTTTGATTCATACCACAGCTCAATAAGTCGGCTGTGTATAGAAAAGATAAAACTTCTGTTGTTTGTTTGTTTTTGAATTTCGCGCAAAGCTACACGAGGGCTACCTACACTAGGCGTCCCTAATTTAGCAGTGTAAGACTAGAGGGAAGGCAGTTAGTCATCACCACCCACCGCCAACTCTTGGGTTACTCTTTTACTAACGAATAGTGGGATTGACCGCCACATTCTTTACACTGGAGATCACAGTTGTATCTTAAACACTATACAGTTCTTTTCTTCTTGTCAAAAGTTTACTTAGGCTTATTCAATTGCTTTAGAATTCAGTTGACAAGCCAAACTATTTTTCTCTACATTTATCAATATAGTATTGGTGAATAATTCACTTACGTTGCCTCATAGGTTACCACAGTTGTATCCTGAACTTTCAGTAATTGTCTTCTTTTCATCAAAGTCCATACAGGCGGGTTCAATTAGTTTAAAACACTCTTTGACAAGATAAATTATCCTCCTTATCTCTATCTAACTGTTAATCTCACTTTAATTTATCAACCATTAAGGCTATTCACTCCCATGATGGCTAATTTCACATTTTCTAACTTTTCTCCGACTGAACTTCTCTTTCACTTGACTTAACATTTACTCCACTCCCGCTCGTTTGGTCGTCACAATTTATATGTTTATCACTGAGACCTCTAGAAAATCCTGTAGCCTCTACATCAATGAATTGCAAACACAAGGTATGATAGCCTCGACATGAATGAATTAGAAACGCAATACAACTCTTATAAAGTTAAGTAACCAAACATGTCATAACTATCGCCTAAAACTAAAGAATCATGAAATATCAACTCACAAAATAAATTAACTAACACTACCTACACTAAACAGTCTTGTATACCAAAAGACACATACTCGATAGGGTTCATATCTGGTAATTCCCTTACCTTCAAGTCATTGTTTTGTGACTTGGGCTGAATGACCTGAAGCCTAAACTCATAGGAAAACACTTTCTTATCTGGTAAGATGGTCACTGATGAAAACAGGTAGAATTCCTCATTCGAGAATTGTGATGAACAAAGCAACAGTGAACAACATGTACTCTCAACTGTGATTGTTCTGCTGCCCATATGCTACCTATATCATAATAGAAATACTGTTGTATTTTGTTATAGCTCGTAGACAGTTCAATAAACGTTATAGTAAAGAGAGTCACTGAACCCATGTGCGTCTACTATCCAAGAAGTTTGCAAATATGAAAATAGGAAAAGAAGATATTGTGTATCCAAGAAGGGAGGAGGTTATGATTTACATCTATGATGCCTATTGGTGTCGACATATGATATCCCTTAGAATGAGGAAGGATTACTATCTAGGTGTTCTGATATTGTGACCCAAAGATTGAAGATAACCTCTGATGGTACTAAGGTGAACCTGCACTTGTCTTGCAACAACATCAGCTCATAAAGATATAGTGTATCCAAGAAGGGAGGAGGTTATGATATACATCTATGATGCCTATTGGTGTCGACATATGATATCGCCTAGAATGAGGAAGGGTTACTATCTAGGTGTTCTGATATTGTGACCCAAAGAGTGAAGATAATCTCTGATGGTACTAAGGTGAACCTGCACTTGTCTTGCAACAACAGCAGCTCATAAATATATAGTTAATTCTCGAAATCCTTTTATTTGTGGCATGGCTGTCTCTATTCTGTGGTGTTTACTGACCTGTAACTGTATCAATACATTGAGATTATTTGTTTGTCTGTTTGTTTTTGTGCAAAGCTACTCGAGGGCTATCTGTGCTTGCCATTCCTAATTTTGAAGTGATGGACTAGAAGGAAGATATCTAGTCAACACTCAACACCACCCAGGCAACTCTTGGGCTACTCTTTATCATTTGTCACATTTTAACGGCACCACGGCTGAAAGGGCGATCATGTTCAGTAAAGGGATTCGAACCTGCAGCTCGGGATTATTTCCATATAACGTCACAGAGATGGTTCATTTGTATTCCCGAGGGGAGGGGTCTATTTACTTATTGATTTAGCAGTGTATTGAATTATATAGGAAATTGGTCAGTGGCTTATAAATAAACAACCACGTTTAAATGAGGGTTTAGGCCTGGCTTAGCCTAGTGTCTATCATGTCTGAAATGCGAATCTAGAGATTATAGTTTGTGTCCCATTGCCGCAAAAACACATTTCGTTTGTACTTTGGGGCTATGCATGAGATATAAGGATAATAGTGAAATCCTACTGTTTGGTCAGATAATAAAAACTAAGAGGTGGTGGTAGGTGCTACTGACTAGATGACTTCATTCTAGCCTGTTAATTCAAAATTATTTTGTTTTTGTTTTTTTTTGTTAAGCACAAAGCTACGCAATGGGCTATCTGTTTACTGCACACCACGGTTATTTAAACCCGATTTTTGCCTCATAAGCCTGCTGACTTACTGCTGAGATAATGGTGGTAGTTCAAAATTAGGGAAAAACTATTCGTAGCTGGGACTTTGTGTAAATTTTCACACATGGCAAGTGAAAGTAAGATACTGTTCCCAGTTTGCCTCTGAAGAAGAAAGGTCGACCTTTCGAAAGTGCTCGGGTTAAGTGTTTTTATCATTTTGTATCAAGACTTCGTGAACCTACGTATTTTTCTGATATCATGAAAATAGGATAATGTTTAACGTAATCAAGACATATGTTGTAATAAATCACATCACAATTCACTTAAGTCCAGGCATAGAAATAGTACTAGCTATTGATATTTACAGATTTACATTTAAGACAAACCAGGAGAGTCGAAATGTGATTATTATACAGTTAAAAAGTGGCTACTAAATTTGCCAGTTGTATTGATTAGATATGGGGTCAATTTTTTCTCGTTGTTGGAGTTTAAATTACATAAAACCATTTCATTTATTATAAATAGGTTTAGTTATGGAACGAGATATAATATGTTTACAAGTAATAAACTGTGTTTGATTAATACTGTCCAAAAGTTTTAGGACAAAGTCAAAAATTAGATTTCAGACTACTTTCAAAGAACACTGGAAGTAAATCACAGGTGAAACATTAAAATTTTATTAATTTTCATATTTAGTACAACAGAAACTGAGTGGAAGGGCTTGAGTTCAGCAAACGGTTAATATTTTGTGTGTCCCCCTTTTGCTTTAATAACTGCAGACAGTCTTTCAGGCATTGTTGGAACATATTTATTCAAAGTGTCCATTGGGATTTTATTCCAAATGTCTCTAGTACACTTCCATAAAGTTTCTTTGGATTTAACTTTGATTTGTCAAGTTTTTGATCTATCAAATCCCAAATTTGCTCAATTGGTTTGAGATGAGGGCCTTGTGGGGGGCCATTGCATCATTTGAATGACTCCAGCAGCTTCTTTCTTAACTATGTAATTTCTGCATATGTTCGATGAATGTTTGGGGTCATTATCTTCTTGGTAGTAGAATCCTTTACCAATAATACACAAACCACTGGATATACCATGATAGATCCGTATCTGATGGTACTTGTGCTGGTCCATTATTCCATCTATTTTTGTAAATATCTCCTGTCGCCTCAGCAGAAAAACACCCCCAAACCATCACACTGTCTCTCCCATGCTTCTTGGTAGGTGCTATGCATTCAGGTAAGTATATTTCACCTTTCTTCCACCAGATGTACAACCTATGCTTTGAACCAAATATTT
>NW_013670851.1:59490-66243 GCF_000517525.1 Limulus polyphemus | reverse complement strand
AACCAAATATTTCAAACTTGGACTCATCCGTCCATAACACCTTTTTCCAATCATCAACAGTCCAGTTTTGTACTTTTTAGCAAATTGCAGTCTCTTGACAATACTTGGAGATCGAAATAAAGGTTATTTAATTGCTACACGACCAAATATTCCATTATCGTTGAGTCTTCTTGATACTTTAGATCTGGACACTTTTCCGTCATTTGGTACATGGTCGTTTATCTCATACTTGAGATCAGTGGTAGTCTTCCATCTGTCTTGAAAGCTGCATAATCGAAGATAATGTTACGACAGCGGAAGTTACGTGACGCTGCTAGCGCATGCGTGACTGAATTTCTCGAATTATCGGGGAACTCCGCGAATTTTGGAGACGCCTCTTTGTTAGTATATAAGCCTGGCAGAGAAGGCCTGTGAAGACGATGAATGATAAAGCGAACAGTAGTTACAGTAAGTTTCGGGTAATTTACGATTCTGTTTCGAGCTAGTGTGTGTTTTGCACTTCTAAAGAGCCAGATTATCGAGATTGTGAATCGCTGTGATTTATAGCATATATTATAAACGTTCTTAAGTTTAAAGTGATGAGAAACGTACTGACTGTGGAATTACTGTGTACTAAAAGTTTGTATTGAGAAATAATAAAGTGGTTTAATCAAGAAAGGACTTGTATTGCTGAAGTTCCTCAGAAGGAATTTCTACCGGAAATTAACAAACAAGCAGATTCATAACAATACTTAACATCGGTATTATTGAGTTTAGGTGTTCTGCCTCTTTCTTTCCTATTTTCAAAATTACCTGTCTCGATCTCACAATCTAGGGTGTAGTTGGCAGTGTTTTGGGAGCATTTGAAGTCTGCAGCAATTTGTTGGAGAGTCCGACCAGCATCAAGTAAAGCTTTTATGCGAACTCTCTGCTCTACTGACAATTCTCTACGATTTTTTTGGGCCGTTTCATGACTTCTAGTATATTCAGATACTATATGCTAGCTCCTTGCTTACTTCTTTCTATATAGTTAAGACATTGCATGGGATACCATGACAGTTATTTCAGACCCTAAATTTAATCAGTATGTTCATTCAAGCAGAACTCTTATGACATGCCCTTGGTACAAGTGTGTGGGAATTCTAAAGAATGATAGGGATTCTCACCCTGGCTCATTCAATTGTCGACAGGGATCAGTGAAGCATTATCATAGTGTTGAAATTTACATTCTGTAATGGCATGGAAGAATTAGCCACAAAAAATGGAAAGAATGACAAAATATTCTCTTGTCCTAACACTTTTGTGCAGTACTGTACTTCTGATTGTACATTGTCTAACATATACATAATGGCTCTATTTGCAGGGCAGTGATTGAGATACCTACCGAAGAGGTTTTATCAGAAGAACGGGCATGGAAGTACTTTAGAGATGTTGTGTTAGGCATTGAATATCGTAAGTGTTTATTTTGTAAGTGTCTTGACACATCTTATATTATCTTAAATTAGATTATAAAATCCACCAAGTTTACAAATGGTCAATATCTATCCTAAATTATTTAAAATATTCAAGTTTATTAATAGTCAATATCAATTGTATTTACACGTTATAGATAATTAAATTGTTAAATTTGTTAATTGCCAAATTTTTAGAACTAAGTTTGCTAATGGTCATTATTCACTATCCAACATGGACAATCAAATCTAGCAAGTCTACTAAGGTCAGTATCTAACCTAAGTTATAAAAACTTTCAAGTTAACTAATGGTCACATATAATTATAATGTTACGACAGCGGAATTCTAGTGACTCTGTAACACGTAATGAGTATCTAGAACGTTCGTGAAGGCTCGAGTGTTCTCCAGACGCCCTCTATTTCGTATTAATAAGACCGGCGAGAACTGACAGTTTAGATATAGATAATTGCAGACAGGCAGAGATAGAGACGGACAATTGAGTCAAGCGCTGTAGTAAGTAAAGCGCGTGAATCGTTCGTTGTGAATTATAGCGTGTGTTTAAGTTAAATTGACTGTGGAAATTAAGTGTATTGCAAAGTTAAATTGAGAAAGAATAAACTAGTTTTATTTAAGAAAGGACTTGTATCGCTGAAGTTTCTCGGAAACAATTCTACAAAAAAAAATTAACAAACGACCAGAGACGTAACAGTAATATAGAATTACTAATGTAGTTTTTCTCCCATTGATTGATGTTGTGGTTGCATAAACAACTTCCAGAACAAGAAGATTAAAAGAGTCTAATGATAGTAAACTGTAAAGTTAATCCGATTATTATAATACGTAAATAAAACAATTAAATACACATTGTTAAAATAAAATATATAATATCATGTTATTAATTATTACCTAAAAACTAGATTTCTAAGTAACTTAAATAAAATTGATTATATCTACAACTCACTTACTTAATTATGAATATACATATACAAGAATTCTTTCATGGCCTTGGCCATTACAAAACTAGAAAAACTATACTATTGAGAAAGATGAACAGTTGATAGGAAAAAATATGTTTGATTTAATTTTTCTTAATATAAATTGACTTGAATAAGCCAGGAGACTGTTATTGAGAGATACTTTGTGAGATTAATACAATACAGGGTTTGCTACTGAGGGGGCCTTTTCTGGACATGTACAGTCCAGTAGACTTTTATTCAGGGAAGATTTTTGGATTATTACAATCCAGTAGACTTACACTGGAGAACTTTGTTGGACTTGTAAAGTGCAGAAGACTGTTACTCAAGTGGACTTTGTTGGATTTCTATAGTCCAGAAGACTATTTCTCTAGGAAACTTTGTGGGATTCCTACAGTTCAGGAGACTGTTACTAAAGGGAACTTTGTGAAATTATTAGTCTAGATTATTAATTGAATGCACTACAGTGTTAAAGTTATATGTATTATAAAAAATCATTGGTCATTATTAGTGTTTTGTTGAAAACACAATATTCATACTTGTAGTACCATGCTCTATTTCCTCCCTGTATTTAGTTATACAAATATAATAGAAACGTTAACTTTTTTATGAGTTAAGTTTGGGATGTGTTTTACTTTATCTAAGATAAAGAATTACTAAAGCTTATTGTTTTTATAGGTCAGTTTAGCATGGCATTTTAGTACAAGGAGGACCAGTAGTTGATTTCTTTTTCTTTTATCTTTGGTAACATAATAGTAAAGGTGATATTATAAAATAAATTGTAACCAAATAATCAAGAATGTCTGTATCAGTGTAGAAGAGTAACTATGCTTCTAATATAGGTCGTATCTTTGATTTCTAGTTCACTGCCAGAAGATCATCCACAGAGACATCAAACCTTCCAATCTTCTTCTTGATGATAAGGATAACATCTTGGTATGACAATGCATTAACTGTATAATTTCTCTTTCCCCAAAAAAACCTTTGTAATTCATTTTTGTTTCAATGCAAAATGTAAATATTCATTAAATATTTAATCAAGAAACATTTTAGTATTATAATCCTATTCTAGATATTTCCTAAATGTTAAAGTAATATCTTAAGAAGAATCCTTCAAATTATGAATAGATATAGCTATCACAAAGTCCTTAATGTAAATTATTTAAGCTACATGATGTGTTATATTTAGGCATTAGTTAAGGTTTATAATGTAAATGTTTTAGGATTGTGTTGTAAGTTACATTCAGGTATTGTTGAGTTCTTAAGATAAAATGTGTTTTAGTAACGTAATTGTGATTTATATTCAGGTTTAGATTTAGTTCTTATGTTATTTTAAGATTTTTTATGGGTTATATATAAGTATTCATCGAACTTTTATTGCAACATTTCTTTGTATTAATTTTTAATAATATTTATAAGAGAAAATTGATAAAATTGAGATTGCAAAAATACAGTTGGCCTTAAATACCTTGAGATTATAACTCTTCATTTTAACTTAGACTTAACATTGCAATATTCTCAAATTTTCTGCCAGTTGCTTCATCTGTTAAATAGTATTCTATTTATGGAAAATACATGTTCAAAAACTTGTTTTGACCTATTAAATACTGATCACAATTTAATTTCCAAATAATTTTTAATTCAATGATTAAACACATTTAAAACATTTGAATTTTAAAGATATGTAGTTCAAATAGGTTGTTTTCATAAATATCCAATATTTTAATAAATATAAAGTTTTCAAAATATTTTGATGTTGTTCTATTGTTCAACACTTATATTTGACACAAGTAATATTTATTTATTTAGATAGCAGATTTTGGGGTTTGTAATCAATTCGAAGGCGTAGATGCTATTCTCTCTGGGACAGCTGGAACACCAGCATTTGTTGCACCAGAGGCTCTTCGAGGTAGGAGAATATAATATCCAACCTAACAGTATTCTGTTTACAAATCACTGTAGGCTACAGATGAGTGTCGTAGATAAGGCTTCATTTACTCCCGTAGTAACACCTAACTTTAGACCCTATAAAAAATTGTTCAATATTCTTTTTGCGTATCACTGTGCAGATGCATGTCTTAATGCTATATTTACTCCTGTGTGAAAAGCTGAATTTGGTAGTTTATGAAACATTTGTTAATATTTTGTTTACATATAACTGTACAGATGTATGTCTTAAATAATGCTTTATATTACTTCTATATTAAAACCTGATTTTGGTAGGTTAACATTTCTTAGTATTGTGTTTATATATCATTGTGCTGAAATGTATTTTTTAGTTAAAGCTTTATTTATTACTCTGTTAAAACCTGATTTTGATATATTTTTAAATATTTATCATTTCTTCTGCTTACAGATCATTGTATAGGTGTGTGTGTGTGTGTTAATTAATGCTTTGTGTATTTCTGTGTTAAAACATCAGTTTGGTAGGTTATGAAACACTTATCAGTATTCTGTTTACAGGTGCATGTCTTACGTAAGGATTTAGCTATTTCTATGTGAATTCTGATGTTGAGGGTGATGAAACATTTCTTGATATTCTGTGTAAATATCAATGTTTGGGCTATAGATGTGTGTCCTAATTAAGGCTTTATTTGCTCCTATGCTAAAACCTGATTTTTGTAGGTTAAGAAACATTGATCAGTATTCTGTTTACATATTATTGTACTGATGTGTGTTTCTTTATTAATACGTTATTTACTTCTTTGTTAAAACCTGATTTTGTTAGGTTATGAAACATTGATCAGTATGCTTTTTCCATATCACTGTACTGATGTGTGTTTCTTTATTAATACGTTATTTACTTCTTTGTTAAAATCTGATTTTGGTAGGTTATGAAACATTGATCAGTATGCTTTTTCCATATCACTGTATGCTAGAAGTGTATATCACAATAAGGGATATATTTACTTTTGTGTTAAAACCTGACTTTGATAGGCTATTTTGTTTACATATCAATGTACAGGTGTGTGTGTTTTAGTAAGGCTTTTGTTTTACATATATGTGAAGATATGAATTTGATAATTGACTCTCACTTTTTCTTCATTGCATGGCTTATCCTACATGAGTAGTATGTCTTTCATATTCTGTCAGTGTATTTGAAACATAACACAAAAATGAGTTGTATGTTTTAAGTTTTATTTGTTGTCTCTTTTGCAGGTAACAAAGGAAGATACAGTGGAAAGGTAAATTGGTTTGTTTTTAAATGTTTCTGGGGGGGAATAGAATTAGATGTATGGAAAGCATAACTTAGACTTGCTTGTTAATTCTTTGGGAAAGTGGTTGGAATTTTTTTTTCTGTTGCAATATAACTTCTCTGTAAAACAATTTTTTTTAAAATGTACTTAGAATTATATTATGGATTTTACATTTTATTAGTCTTTAAAGAGAGTTAAAACAACATGTGATTGATCATTAAGAAAATCACACCAGTAATTTTTTTTTCCTGAAAACAGTTTACTTTATTGGAGTGGTCCTAAGCCCAATCTGCTAGCTAATCACTAAATTACTGGACAGATAGTCAACAACTGATGGTCCAAATTAGCCTTTAACCAAAAATGTGTCTCTTAAGTTGATAATAGCAGCAGACAAATGATTAAGCAATGTATTCTAATAATTAGTATTATTATTCTTTTGGTAAAATGTGATAATAGAATCTTTACTCTTTGATCATGAATCCCTTTCCTTCACGTAAAGAGAAGAATAATCTTTTATCTTTTTTCCAAATTAGGCTGTGGACATTTGGGCAATGGGTGTCACTCTTTACAGCTTTGTGTTTGGGAATGTTCCATTTCTTGATGATAACATTCTGGTGTTGTACAACAAAATCAAAAAACAACCACTGACTTTCCCCACCAAGTAAGAATCATGTCTAAAACAAGTATCTAATAATTGCATTTCCTCACCATGCTTAATATTTGAATAAGTTAATACTTACTACTCACTTTCCCCACCAAATGAGTTTCATATCAAACTAAATTAGTACCCAACATTCACCCACCCCACCAAGTATCACATCTCAAGATAGTACCTGAAATTCACTCAACCCCACTGAGTACCAATTCTAAAGATAGTTTTCTACATTCACTAACCCCACCAAGTATCATTTCTACAGAAAATACCCAACATTCATTTACCCCACCAAATACCACTTCTAAAGATAGTATCCAACATTCAATTAACCTACCAAGTACATGCTTAAGACAGTATCATACATTCACTTATCCCAGTAAGTATCACATCTAAAGATAATACCCAACATTAAATTAACTCACCAACTACAACATCTAGAGATAGTATCCAACATTCACTCACTTCAGTTACATCTGAAGGATTGAGTCCCCAACAC
>NW_013670851.1:57612-58523 GCF_000517525.1 Limulus polyphemus | reverse complement strand
ATCTGAAGGATTGAGTCCCCAACATTCACTCACTTCAGTTACATCTGAAGGATTGAGTCCCCAACATTCACTCACTTCAGTTACATCTGAAGGATTGAGTCCCCAACATTCACTCACTTCAGTTACATCTGAAGGATTGATTCCCCAACATTCACTTACTTGAACCACTCAGTTTTTGCTCAAAGTTATTATTATAAGTAATAAAGCTAGTACATAATCTCACACTTTCCTCACCAAATGAGTATCACATTTAAACAAACTGTTACCCAACACTCAAACCCACCCCACCAAGTGACTACTAAATCTTAAAGAAACTAGTAAATTGTTAATACTGTGAAGAAAGATTTTCATGTCTATACTTAACCTTTAGCTTATAATGTTATTTAGGGAATGTCTCTGATCTTTTACAACTGAGATGACATAAGCTTTGTATCTAAGTCTCTCTAATGTAACCAAGTTTGTGGCTTAAAATATTATTGATTTAGTGTACCTTTAATGTTGAATCATATACTTATGATATTGTCATTCAAACAGAAGTATAATATCTGCTTGTAACTATTACTGTGTGTTTATCATAGTCCTCAAATCAGTGGTGAGCTAAAAGATTTGGTGAGACGGATGCTGTACAAGGATCCAGTTGAAAGAATAACAATATCCGAGATAAAGGTATGTTGTTCTTAAAGAAGTTTAGAAGCAATAAGAGAACTGTATTAATGGTAGTAATAAATCATATGAGCATACAACAGCTAACATAACTTACATTGTGTAGAAGGTATGAAATGTATCAGAAAGGTTAGGTGCAATGACTTGCATCTGTAGCAGTAATGAAATATATTAGTAGAATATACCATAACTTGTGTAGCAGGTATGAAATGTATCAGAAAGGTTAGGTGCAATGACTTGCATCTGTA
>NW_013670851.1:48917-56698 GCF_000517525.1 Limulus polyphemus | reverse complement strand
TGTACCATAACTTGTGTAGCATGTATTAAATATATTTGTAGAATGTACCATAACTTGTGTAGCAGGTATGAAATATATTTGTAGAATGTACCATAACTTGTGTAGCAGGTATGAAATATATTTGTAGAATGTACCATAACTTGTGTAGCAGGTATGAAATATATTTGTAGAATGTACATAACTTGTGTAGCAGGTATGAAATATGTAGAATGTACCATAACTTGTGTAGCAGGTATGAAATATATTTGTAGAATGTACCATAACTTGTGTAGCAGGTATGAAATATATTTGTAGAATGTACCATAACTTGTGTAGCAGGTATGAAATATATTTGTAGAATGTACAAATCAAGTAAAAAATCCATATAATCCACCACTTAAAGTGGCCACCCTGCATCCTTGCTAACTGAAGGCTTCTAAGATCTAATGAGAATGTATTCCTTATATTTTATGTCCAGAAAACCATGACATTTTCTTTCTAATTTAATGCAAAAGAATGATCATATTTGGGCAATCCATGCATGCTCAGTAATGAAATGTTCTGTAACCAAACTCCTATTAATCTCACCCACCACATAGCATGGAATTCCCTTTTATAGGCCTCTCAATTTCATCAGTATATCTTTCATTAGAGATATCACAAAAGATATTTTAAACTATGTCTTTCATCATACATTTCTTCAGAAGACCTAGATTTCATGGGATACAGTTGTTTTTCTGGCAATAAGTTACAAATCAAGTAAAATCAAGTAAAATTTACAGTGTCTATATATGTGGTTATAATTACACTCACAGTTTGCCTGTGCAATTAATATTTTATTCACTGTGTTTATATTCTTATCATACATTTATTATAGTACCTTCTTATTATTGATAAAGTGGCAATATATCAAACAAAACTTAAGAACACATTGTAATTTTGAATTACATCAGCTCTTTGTTCTGGGCTTGTGTTCAATGGTGTCTAACTCTTGATAAAGCCATGAGGTTGGTTGGCATTTTATGGTGTAAAGCGACTAATCTATCTGTGCCAAACAACCAGTGAACGTAAAATTGTTATAAAATGTAAGAATAAATCGAGATAAAACTAAAATATGTCCAAAATTCAGATAAAAAAATTTAAATAAAATTAAAAAGGCCAATTGCTCATAAAAAATTAAAAATACAATCAAGTTCAACAGTGTCACCATCGCTAATGACACCATCCAACGTCAGTGATAAACTCAGAGAAAAGATATGTCTAAAATGGTGCTGCCACTCACAGTCGTAAAGATGGCAAGACATTAAAATGTGGGCTAGTGTGACTTGAGTGTCACAAAGGCTACACAATGGTGGGTAAGTACCAGATAAAAGAAAACGATGAGTTAAAAAACTGTGAACAATGCATAGCCTAGCCAGGACAACTTATCCTTCCGATCCTTACGGAAACAAGACGGCCAAAGAGCAACAGAAGGTTTGATCTGAAAAATCTTGTTATAATGTTACTCACCCCAAGTCGACTGGCAAGAAGCCGAACCTTGAATACCGGACCGTAGTCCATGTATAGGACAGGCATGGTTTTGACGGCTCCAGAGTAGACGGACTTAGCTGCAGTGTCAGTGAGCTCCTTCCCACGAATACAGACATGGCCAGGTATCCAGAAAAACTGGATGGAAACAGAAGACAGAGATAAATGAGGCAGTCGTTGTTGAATATCGACAAGAACAGTGTGAGAACTAACGTTAAGCAATTCCAAGGCCAGTAGAGAGCTAAGAGAATCATTGTAAATAGTACAATTACTGTTCTGCATAGCTTCTACATGATCCAGGGCAAGACAAATAGCATACAAGTTGGCAGTGAACATAGAAACTGTAGAGGGGATCCTGTGAGCAACTAACAAGCCACAGCAAACCATGGCAGAGCCTACAGAGTCACCAGATTTTGAACCATCAATGTAAATGGGAAGAGAAGAATGGTTCAAAAGATGTTCCACAAAGAGAAGATGGTACTTCCAATCAGGAGAATCTGCCTTTCTCAGATGACTCAAGGAAAGGTCAGAGTTGGGGATGGTAATAAGCCATGGTAGAATGGATTGATCATTGGGGACCGCAACATCATCCAATGTCAGACCCAAGTCAGCCGGCTGCGCCTGGATACGAAGGCCAATGGTGGGAGTTGCAGGCTTTCTGTTCTGAAAGAGCATCGTTCACCGAGGAAGAAAGACACAATCCCAGGTAGGATGCTGTGGTAAGGATCAAAGCTTGGTAGCATACAGTAGAGGAAAGTGCAAATGATGGAGGTGAAGAGGAGGTTTGTGGAAAACAGTGTACAAATTGTGGACTGGAGAAATACGGAAAGCCCGAAGCCTCAGATGATGAATGGGATCCAGCCGAGGTCCTGACAGAGTCATAGACCAAAGACCCATAGTCCAGTTTGGATCAAATGAGGGCACGATAGATCTTGAGCATAGAAGGATGTTCAGTGCCCTCATACACTTGAATCATAGCTATTTGATGTGTGGAATGAAAGTCGTCAAAGATAAGCCCCAAGAACTTTGCCTCAGGGACCACGGGAAGAACAACATCACCAAGACAGACCTCAGAATCGGGGTGTAGACCTTGCTGATGGCAAAAATGCATGCAAACGGGTTTGAAAAAGAAAAGGATAAAACCATTTGCTGTGATTGAGGGCAGTCTGAAGCTGCTGCTCAATAAACCTCATATTCGATGACCAACACAAGATGTGGAAGTCGTTAACATAAAGCCCATTTGCAACAGCTGGAGGAAGTTGTGTAATGATAGCATTAATCTTGAAACTAAAAGGTGTGACACTAAAGACACAGCTCTGAGGGATTCCAAGTTCCTGTGGAAAAAACGGGAAAGAGTCAAACCCACACAAACTTGGAATTGGCTGTCCTGTAAAATGTTCTGAACAAAAACGGGTAAATGGCTACGAAACTCATATAAGTAGAAGTCCCTCAAAATTCCATACCTCCACATGGTGCCGTAAGCTTTCTTAAGGTCAAAGAACATGGAAACAAGATGGTCCTTCTTGAGGAAGGCTTCCCTGATCGAAATTTCAAGTCGAATCAAGTGGTCCATGGTGGAGCGCTGTCAACAGAACCCACACTGGGTGGGTGAGAGGAGGTTGTTTGATTTGAGGAACCAAACTAGACAAGCATTAACCATCCTCTCTAAGACCTTACAGAGACAGCTAGTCAAAGCAATTGGATGATAATTAGAAGGAATCTTGGGATCCTTCCCAGATTTAGAGAAGGGGATGATAATAGCCTGGCACCAAGCATCAGGAAAAACATTCTCCTGCCAGATATAGTTAAAAGCAACCAGAAGAATAGCAAGAGAGGCAGGCGAGAGATGGTGCAGCATCTCATAGTGAACATCATCAGGTCTGACTGATGTAGTGCCAGACCGATGAAGAGCAAGGTTCAGTTCCACCAGTGTAAAGGAGCGATTATAGTCATAGAAACGATCGGCCTGAAAGGAAAGAAGCGATCGCTTTGCCCGAGACTTGATGGCCAAGAAACAGAAGTGCTAGATGCACGAGAAAAGCTTTTGCCAATAGTATCAGTGATGCTCTGGACATCAGCAACTTCCCGGCTATTGGAAAGGGGATGAGAAGCATACCTTCCATAGACCTTCTGATTCTTGTCCAATATGATTTTGGAACTGGTAGTAGAAAAGATGCTAGTTGTAAACTTAATCCAATATTCCTTTTGGCCAAAAAGCAATGCAGTTCAAAAGAGTGAGATACCTGCAAAAGGTATCCCAGGCCCGTTTTTGAGCCTTCCATGCTTCCTGGCAGGCAGTACTCCACCAGAGCGAGGATACTGTGGAAAATATGTTGAGGTCTTGGGAATAGAGTGAGCAGCTGCCTGGACAATAAGTCAGTCACTGCTACCACGCAGTCTTCTATTGATGGCAGACAGACGAGGGCAGGATCAAGTTCTGAGAGAGCAGTGCAAAAGAACCAGTTGCCCTGGTCCAACTTTCACCATAGCATGTGGGTCGGGTGATATCGACCATGGTCAATCTCCCTCAAAACAATAGGAAAATTACCACTGCCCCATGGGTCACTGTCAATCCTTCAAGAAAAGCGGGAGAAAAGTGAAGGGGAGCAGATAGAGATCAATGGTGATAAAAGACTGAGTGCATGAAAATAAGTACATATCCAGTATTGAAGAAAGAAAGAAAGGTTGTGATCTAAGAGCATATGCTCTATGGAATGACCCCTCCCATCAATATAAGCAGCATTCCCAGAGGGGCTGGTGTCCATTAAAGTCTCCCAGGATTAAAGAGGGAGATGGCAACTGTTCAACAAGAGCATCAAGGTCTGATTGAGACAGGTACAGAGAACAGACAGTGATGGTACGACCCAAGGAAACATGGATGGCTACGGCCTCCAAGAATTTATTGAGTGACACAGACAAGGTGGGCATGTGCTGGTCGACCAACAGTGCCACCCCTCCATGCACTTGTCCATTATACAACCTGTCATGCCGGTATAAAGAAAATTGCTAAAAGGTGACTGCATCAACATGTTTCAGGAATGTTTCCTGTAAGGAAAGACACACAGGAAGATAGGAATCGATCGAGGCCTTAATGTCATCCAGATCATAACGAAAACCTCGACAGTTTCACTGTATCAAAGTGGCCATTTTTACATAGGTGGATGAGAACTTGGTGGAAAACCCTTCTGTTTATGACCACGCTGTTTTTCTTTACTAGAAGCAGGTCTGTCGACCTCCATGGATCCTGCCCTTGTTCGAGTAGGCAGATCTCTGGCATTAGACTGAGATTCCAGCGACTGAGGGCATGAACGAATAATCGTTCTGCATCTTGAGCCAAAGAAGTGGTGTGTTGCAGTGCTCCAGACACCACTCAACCACCAGGATCCTTTCCTCCCCTTCACGGTTGCCACACATGGCAAACTTTTGGGTGGAAATTTAGATCCCAGAGGAGGTAACTGAAAATCCAGTACCTTCCCTGGGAGGTCTCCTTACCATGTACAGGAATCCACCTCGAGGAGGAAGCCATAAGGTGAAACGATGAGGAATTAAAGAATTTTACTGGATACTGGCTGTTTCTCTCCATAAAATATGTTTACACTCCAGTGTTCGCTACATTATCTTAACTCTAGCTGACATAACTTACCTCATGTATGTAGTATATCAGTAAAGTATGTGGCAGCAACTTATGTGATCTTGCAGCAATGAAATGTATTAGTAAAATATGCAAATAAAAAAGCATTGTGTATGCAGTACATCAGGAAAGTATGCAGCAGTGACTTACCTACTATAATATCATTAATAATAATATAATACTATAGAACTAATAGTATATAATAACAGTATCACTTATGTTTTATAACAGTAGTTGTAATGCTCTGTATTATATGAATTATTGCACAATATTTAAAGTAACCATTTCTGATTTTTCTAGGCCCATTCATGGGTTACAAAATTCAATACCTATCCTCTTCTCACTGAGGAAGGAAACTGTGTACTTATTGAAGTTACACAAGAAGAGATTGACCAGTGTGTGTGGTCAGTTCCTAAACTCGATACTCTTGTAAGTTGTATTTTTTTAATTATTATATGGTGTGTACTCATAGTTCAGTAGTGTGTCACGTTTAATGGAAGGATTTCTGTCTCTTCTTTACAATACACCCTTAGCTTAACAATGTGGTAAGTCTGGTTGGCTCTCCATCTCTTGGTTACAATCTACCCTTAGCTTAATAGTGTGGTAAGTCTAATTGGCTTTCCATCTCTTGGTTACAATCCATCTTTAGCTTAGTAATGTGGCATATTAGATATTTGGGTCTCCATCTCTTGGTTTCAACCCACCCTTAGCTTAGTAATGTGGCAAGTTAGATAGTAAGGTCTCCATCTCTTGGTTTCAACCCACCCTTAGCTTAGTAATGTGGCAAGTTAGATAGTAAGGTCTCCATCTCTTGGTTTCAACCCACCCTTAGCTTAGTAATGTGGCAAGTTAGATAGTAAGGTCTCCATCTCTTGGTTTTAACATAACAGCAAATGTACAAGTATTATTAGTCTCAAAGTAGGTTCTTGTCATCGAAAGAGAATAAAATAGTTAGTTAACATGGCAAAGCCACTATTTTTACTCAGTTTAGTAATAACTCACCAAAACTGTCCTAATGTAACTACCTTTTTCACCTGTGAGATGATAACTAAAATCTATCGAGACATGTTAAATGTTTACTTATCTATTAAATCAGTATATTTAACAGACTCGATCCAACAGAGAGAGAAATACAAAAGCTTCATTAACTTGATAGCAATGATACCTCAGGACAGTTTTAATTATACCACATGTTTATAATAAGAGTACAAGCAGAAGAAAAAAAAACATGTAAGCAGCCTAGAACATTAAAATACAGGTGGATGTTCTTGTATTAAAGTTTTTCTTAATTACCCATTCAAGCCATCTCCAAACATTATTTTATTCTATGTTTAATAATCTTAAAAATAATATAACTTTTAGCTAAACGAAACACTGTGTTTGAGTTTTTGCCATCTTTAGGTGTGTAGTCCTGAAATGGATTGTTCATAGAATTTTGGACTTTAGGAACAGGAAGAATGAGTGCTGTCTCGATTTGCAGAATCTGTGGAGCAGTTAACATGTTAAGACAAGGTGTTTCTGTTGTATCAGTACAAAAAATCTGTGGAGCAATTAACATATTAAGACAACAGATACACACCTTTTACAGGAAACTTTGCAATAGATGCTTTTATAATTACACAAAAATTATCACTGCATCACAAAAACTTTTGACACTCTGGAAACTATGAAGTAAATTTAAAGCAATTATGGAAAATCTCAGCACAAGATACATGAAATTGAAAGTAAAAAATACATAATGAACACATCCTTTCAACCCATAACCAACCTGTTAAAAGGAAGTAATATGTGCTCTCTGAGGTCCAATAAGATCGTACAGTCATATTCCTACCTACTACAGACCAAAAAGATGGTAAATGGAAATTATCCGTATTGAGATGAATCACCTGTGGCTACCCATAAAAGAGACATTGTCAGACATTACAGATACACAGTCTAAACCTTATATGTATAATTTTCTTCTGTTTCAAAATGATTTTAATTGTTGATTGTTTGTGTAATAATAAGACAAAACTAAATAATAAATGAGTAAAATTAACTAAGGGTAAAACAATAGTGAGATGCTTAGGAACACCCGAGAGATAGGTAGTTTTAGGGTAAAACAATACTGAGATGCTTAGGAACACCCGAGAGATAGGTAGTTTTAGGGTAAAACAATACTGAGATGCTTAGGAACACCCGAGAGATAGGTAGTTTTAGGATTAAACAATACTGAGATGCTTAGGAACACCCGAGATATGGGTAGTTTTAGGGTAAAACAATACTGAGATGCTTAGGAACACCCGAGAGATAGGTAGTTTTAGGGTAAAACAATACTGAGATGCTTAGGAACACCCGAGAGATAGGTAGTTTTTAAAGTAAGATGAGACTTGAGTTTTCTTTTTTCTTTTTACAGATCCTGGTAAAAAGTATGTTGAAGAAACACTCCTTTGGAAATCCCTTCAAAGACAATCAATTCCAGTGTCAAAGCCAGTTCCTTAGAAGGGAACGTTCCAACTCTGCCCCATCGTCATATGAACTTTACATGGATAAGTAAATATGATGTTCTACACGGTTGCTACTTGGGCTAGCCACCTGGGTGTGAAACGTCTTGGTTTAAAACAATACTGGCCAACCCCAGACTAGTTGAGATTAAGGTTGTAAT
>NW_013670851.1:35264-47947 GCF_000517525.1 Limulus polyphemus | reverse complement strand
ACACTGATGGATCAGGGTAATGACTGACTAGTGCACACTCGTGGATCAGGGTAATGACTGACTAGTGCACACTCGTGGATCGTGGTAATGACTGACTAGTGCACACTCGTAGATCGTGGTAATGATTGACTAGTGCACACTCGTGGAAATGACTGGCTTGTACACACTCGTGGATCAGGGAAATGACTGGCTTGTACACACTCGTGGATCAGGGTAATGACTGACTAGTGCACACTGATGGATCAGGGTGATGATTGGCTAGTACACACTCATGGATCAAGGTAATGATTGGCTAGTACACACTCATGGATCAGGGTAATTATTGGCTAGTACACACTCATGGATCAGGGTGATGATTGGCTAGTACACACTCATGGATCAAGGTAATGATTGGCTAGTACACACTCATGGATCAGGGTGATGATTGGCTAGTACACACTCATGGATCAAGGTAATGGACGGGCTAGTACACACTCATTGATTAGGGTAATGATTGACTTGTACACACTCGTGGATCAGGGTAATGACTGGCTAGTACACATAAAAGGATATTATAACTAAATATCAAATCTATCCATTACATTTACAATAAATTCAAGATTATTCACTACTTAGAACTAGGGTTTAAAGGAAAACTAGAATTAAAAATAAAAGTAGTTGACACAAAATTTACAACCATTTACCAAACTTCGCATTTTTCTTCTTATTCTGTAGAATTGTTAATTAATTTAAAAGATCCTTTAGATAAAATTTTGTTAAAATGATATGCTACAAGTTATTTTTGTTTACATAAGGATATATTTATTGTGCTAGGAAAGTGCCAAATAAACGATACTAGTGAAACTTGTGCAAATATTCCAGATTATCCTCCTTCAAAGGATGAACTATCATTCTACCAATACTACGGTAGCTATGCTACCGAGATATCTGAAAAATAATTTTTCCAAGTATTTTATCATATATCCAATTTCATAATGGTTATCTTTTCTAGTTTTACTGCACTTCTGATTTCAAACCACCAAGCTGTAGGCCTAATCTTTCTGTCCACAGGATGTGTATGTTTTGTTTATCTTGTTAAACCTTAAATGTTTCTTTTTACCCACTCTCTTTCAGTAATTAGTATTATTTCTGATTTTATCACTCCTAAACGTCTACTTGAGTCTCTAGAATATAAGTTCAAGTTCCAACTCTCAAGATCACAGCCTATTAAAAAGTTTCATGTTTCAGTTTTTGTGAGTAAATACAAGTTAACTGCAGTCAAAGTTGGGTATAAAGTAAAAAAAAACTATTTCAGAGATACTGGTCTTTATCATTTCTGAATGTGTTCCCTTCCCCCCTTTTCACTTTTATACTGTTGACTTAAAAGAACATTTCAAATTCACAAGTTAAGCAATACATCCTGAATATACTATAAGTACTCGTAGTTGTTTAAACGTGATCAGAGAAGCACGTAATGAACGGATGTGGAATTGTCTATCTTCTCTTTTCTGGAACTTTGTCTCGATACCTTATATATTGAAACGTTTATGCATTTGAGATCTTGTTTAATTTTATTCAGTTAACGAGTAACATATTCTACTTTGATTATAATATAAGATACTACCTTGGATATACTATAACTAAATGGGGTTCATAAAATCAATTCCACTGTTCACCAATAGGGCAGGTTTAAAAAGGAAGATTAAGTTTCTGTGTACAATACTTTTAACCTCTGACCTCCAGTATGTCTTATCCATTGTGTTTTCATTTAATCCCTATTTATTGATATCAGAAACCTGATTCCACTTTCCGTATAAGGGTAAGTGTGCACTGACTAATAAAACTGTTATTGTTTGTGCAATGTTTCAGTTCAGTAGAATAAATGCTAGCTAGTGTATATTTCGTATAATGGTAGCAATAGTTACTTCTTACAAAGGCTTGTCAGATGATGCCGTCTTTGAAGTATTGTATCTTATATGGAAAACATCGTCAATTTCTCTTCATCACTGTTAATTTTACTGATCACGTAACCAAAAAAGTTATGCTTTATCAGATGAGATAAATAAAAGTGTTTGAATAAATATATTTGATTCTTATTAGATTTTCAGCCTGTTTATCTTAGCCTATGTTTGTGCCACAGTATTGATAAAAAGTAATCAAAATCTTGTTTCTCAAATTATTAAACGTTATTCAGTAAATAACAAAAAATTGTTTAGCAGATTTTAAATCTAAAGTCGGCCATCTTTGAGAAATGTAAAGAACTGGTGAAATCATTAATTCCTGGATTATGTTACTTTTTGCACACACACACTAGTACTCTCTTATTCACTGTCTTTGTCCTTTTTCTTCTTATGACCTTTCTCCAAATCTACACGTTCCTGTGGGTTTAAGTCTGTCAGAACTTTGGTTACAACACCAGTCCCCAAAGTGACCTGACCATCTCGTAAGGTGAACCTTTGACCTTGTTCCATTACCATGGGCTTTAACAGCTTTAGTTCAAGTCTGACAAATACAAGCATAAAAAAAACCAAGTTTTACTCATTATGAAATTTAAAGTAGATCAAAAAGTAAAATAAGGTTACTGGTTGATGAATTCATTAAGTTGCATAGGAAACTGCTTAAACATTATAGTTTAATCTTATTAAAAAATAATTTACCTATTTCACAACAATCTTTGATAATTTAATCTTTGCATTACCACTGTAGCCACAATTTTATTAACTTGCTTAGAACTATCACTTAATAGATACCAATTTTAACTTATTTAGTACTATCACTTAATAGATACCAATTTTAACTTACTTAGTACTATCACTTAATAGATACCAATTTTAACTTACTTAGTACTATCACCTAATAGATACCAATTTTAACTTACTTAGTACTATCACCTAATAGATACCAATTTTAACTTACTTAGTACTATCACTTAATAGATACCAATTTTAACTTGCTTAGTACTACCATTGTTAACAGATATTGACCACCACTATATATATATATATATCTAAAATGTTACCTGTCTTGTATAATCATTATTACCACAATTTTACCTTGATCGGCACTAATATTATAATGAGAGTTAAGTACAATATATTAAAATATGCTAATCAACAAGTTGCATGAGAGTCCCAGCTAATATACAGTTGTGATGGAACAGAATGTTTCAGAACTACGTTTTGACATTGTTCGGTGTTTCATAGGTTGTGTGATGTCACTGAGAATCAAATGTTTTAGGGAAGGGTATGTAATAGCCCTTTCCGATGTAAATATTCCTACACCCAGATCATAAAGATGTGTTCAGATCATGCAGTTAGCATATTCAAGATGGGAGTGTCCCTTGTACTTAATAGCAGTGGAAACAAAAGAATATACATCAAGTTGGACTATCCACAAAAAAAACCTGCTACAAATTGTGAATTACCCATGATAAGCAAAATGCAGCATCTTGTAACTGGTGAGAATCCATGAACACAAAAACCAATGGAAAAATCTGTCCACGTGCCCAAGGCAACAATAAACGTAATCAAGAAGTATCTTTTCTGGAAAAGTGACACCAGTCACATGCATGACATATCTGTTCTACACCATAAACCTCAAGCAGCTGGTGAATGAAATGGGTATTCAAGTTATTCCATAAAAGTCATACCAGTCAAATTACCAGACATAGCATGTATGGATTTCTGTGTGACCAGACTGTTGAAATGGATGCTGAGAAACTGTCATCTTTGTACCCCACATGGATTATGACAGCCTTATAACAAAGCTTTTTGCAATGGAAACGGTGTTGTAGGACTGCTGACAAAATGCACAGTAGTCAAAGTACGATTGCAAGTGGTACATAAACTGTTGAGGCTCCAAAATCATTTCAATATAACATACTGACCTTCTATAAGTACAAGTTTCTAACTATAATTATCACTCTCAAAGTAATTTTATCTTACTCAACAATTCTTCATTTTTTAAGTATTTTTTTTTAGTGAAAAGACTCGAGAATTTTTACTCTCTACTAACCATTTCCTTAACTAAATATCAACTTTAACAAAATTATACGTAACACTTACGTAGCATCTTCTCCAGGCATCACCATTTCTTTTCCTTTAATATATAATTGTGCAGCACAATCCCATGTTTTTGAAAACATCTGAGGTTGAAAATAGCTCATAAACGGTCTAGGTCGACCTCCTTCTTCTTTGCTTAGAACATAGACCTACAAAATATATTATTGAAATTATTAAACTACACCTTCACATTTGTTTATAATATAAACCTACAAAATGGATTAGATTAGTGAACTTTGAAGGACAATTCAGTCAAGTACACAAGTCAATAACATGTTTGAATATTAAGAGAAAATTTATTAGTATCCAACTATAACATAAAAAAGGTAGCTTTCTTTATTTTTCTATTAATTTAAATTTACATAAGTAAAGGAAAACCTAAATTAATGATTCTTTGTCAGCTTAAGTAGGGAATAAGCTGACCTGGGCTTCAAAATGGTCATGTGCCTTCACAGATCCTGGTTTGCATAGTACCATTCCTCGTCGAACTTCATCACGTTTGATCCCTCGAATTAAAGCTCCTAACTGATCTCCAGCTCGTGATTCTTCTAAGATTTGATGAAACATTTCAATTCCTGTACAAAGATATTTTTGTTAATTACTTGCAAGAAATTTACTGTTTTAGTGATTTCACTAATGGAAGCAGGCTTACACCTACTATTCCTCCAAAGTATGCAAATACGTTAGTGAAGTTTAATCCCACCTAATGAACGAAAGAATTTTATTAATTCTATTCCTAAGTAATATGTATTACTTTAGTGTGGTTCAACCAACTAATGTAGTTTTTCTTCAAATTAATGAGTATAGTCTTAGTGAAATTCTATACCATATACTGGCCTTCCTTTAATCTTCAGTGATGAACATTTACTTAGCTAGAAGGAACAAAACCAATAACATAAACATAGATACTTTGTCATACAACCAAAAGAATTAAAACTAGTAACACAATCTTTATGTGACACAGAAATAAAAAAATTAAATGTGTAGCACACACTTTTAATGTTACACAACCAAAAAGAATTGAAACTGGTAACACACACTTCTTGGATCTGAAAAAAGAAAGGAAATTAAATTAAAAAAAGTATTATTTATTACATCTTTCAACCCAGGCTTGGTCAATGTGATGACCTCTTAACCATTTTGTGCTTGTTATAGTTTTCATACTATAGCTTTTAAATTAGTAAGTGAGTGTTAACGAAATTTGGCAGATTATCAGTAAACATAACAATGCTTTCATACACAAAATATCTAATTCTTTTTATTAAGTCTTAAGGTATATAAAGCAATGTTTCTCTCATGCCTTTTTTTTTCTTTTCACGTCTTGCCTATTTATTATGCAAAGTAATTTTCATCTCAACATTAAAAATACTTTTATGCATCAGAAAATTTCACATGCAAAATATTTATAAAGTCCAGATAGTTATCAAATGTTTCTTAAGAAAAAACTTTTACATTTTATCTGTTATTTTCAGTAATTAATCTCCGTACGAATTTGGTAAATTTGACCGATCTCGCATCCACCATAAAAAATTAAGAAATAAACAAATTATGCATCTTTTATTCTAGAATGAACACAAATTATAACATGAAAACATAAATGTTTAGATGAAATAGCTTAAATCTCATAAGATTATACATTTATATATATATATTTATTTATTTTTTTACATTGACCTTTCACCTGGCTAACAATACAGAAGTTACAGTGACACGGCTTACGTGCACTCATGTTACCGTATCAAATAACATAAAGGTGATCTTCAGTCTGCACAAAGTAACTTTTCTTGGCTGTGTTTTAGTCGACTAGTATTTTGTAAAATACAGTCACATTTCAATTATTATACACAATATATGTATATAGATTATTGCTATTTTGAACTAAGTTCTTAGTTATTTTTCCTAAAACATAGAACAGTAAATAAAGATGTAAAGCAAACAATTATCTCTTCTAGTTATGACCTTTGTACTCAGTTGCTGCTTGACGTAGGTTGCTAAGCCTATAAAAAATTTGCATGTGGAGGATATGAAAAAATATTTTTTTTCCTTTTATATATACATTTGATTAACTAAAAAATCATAATTACTACATCAATACCATTTAATTCTACTATAATTTATCAACCTTAGTAACTAATCTTTATTTGGGTCTAAAAAATGAAATTTCGAGCAGACTAAAAACACAATCTACCTCATTGAAATCTTAGTTCAAAAGAAACAAATGGTGGAAGGAATGTTAGAAAGGCTGAGAAAACCACTAGGGGGACATTCTGAGCTTCTGATTGGTTATTCATGTCATATATAGAAGTACATGTATATAAGGGAGCATTTTCAAAAATGGAAAGAGGTGGGTAAGGTGCCATTGTGTTTAATTTATTACGTGAGCAACATCTTAGCAAACAGAAAAGATAATAACTTCTTATTTTCTATTTTAGCTTGTCAATATCAGTAATTTGAGTTTCTAATTCATATGAAACTATAGACTTTGTATTTTGACTTCACAAACATCTAATTTGAACCAGTGCTGCATTCAATATAACACGCGCGACACACAAAAATCAATGTTCATCTGTGTTTTTAATATATATATATATACTTTTAAACTAAAAAACTGAGTAATGTAGAGTTCTAAAATTTGAATTATAATCTACAGTTTGATACCAAACTTATTGACATAAATTCATGAAATAGTAGTTCAATAAAATTTTGAATGTGAGTCAACAAACGAGACGACATGGCCTTTTACCTGTGACCTGTATAAAAAGGGTTAACTAAAGTAAATGAAACCAATAACCACAGTTTTGTCATAAGCTAAACAACTTCATTGTTTCTTCATGAGCTTATATAAAGTCAAGGGAAAACAGTGTGTAGTATATTTTTCAATTGTATTTTTAACCTTTCTTCAGAGAAAGAGAATTTGATTTATACAGCAATGATAAACAGAAAAATATCTTAAAGGCAACAGCTAACACAAAAACAAAGCACATTTACATTAACAATTAAGCTGTAATGAACACAAAGATCAGTGGCAAAATCCGTTATGTATCCAAGACAACAGTAAACATAAGAAGTACCTCTTCTGAAAAAGTGACACCAGTCACATGTACCACAAGTTACTTCCATGACATATCTGTTCACCTACCACAAACCTCTAACACCTAGTGAACGAAATGGGTGTTCAAGTTATTCCATAAATAGATATACCAATCACATTACCAGACACAGAGCTACCAGTACCTGTTATTGTCGATTTGAAGTAATTGTTGTAGCCAATAATTTCACATTCCATTCCTTTTTTGATAATTCCTCGTTCTAAACGGCCAGTCACAACCGTTCCACGACCTAGAAAATCAAACAATTTTTAATATCTTTGTATATAAATTACCTTTTGCTATACCATATAATTAATACGTCTCAATAGTAGAGGTCTTAACCACAAGTTTTTAGCAACAGTATTATATTTAAAATGTTAATAACTCATCCTAGTACTTAATATGTCATATTAACTTTCTCACTTCTGAAGTTGTATTTTAAGTCAAAATTTCATAAAGCATTTGATTTGCTAAGTTACTCATCAAAATGAAACCAAACCTATAATATGGTAGAAGTGAAGTTAAGCTTACTATATCATAGAAGTCAAACTTGTTTATTCATTTTTATTTTAGTACGAAGCCAAACAATGGGCTATCTGTGCTCTGTAGGGAATCGCACTCCAGATTTCAATGATTGAAGTCCATAAACTTACTGTTTATCCTTCAGAGGCAGAAACAAAACAAAGCCTACTATATTGTAGAAGTAAAATCAGGTACACAAAATGTTAGTTTTTATTCACAGTAATTACTTGAATCTTATTTGTTTCCACATTTGTTTACTATTCTATAGTAAATGTTTTGAAAACAAGGAATGACTTAGGAGATTACAAAACTTCAGTTTTCGTCCAACATGGTGCAAAACCAAATCAACATCTAAGGCACACTTCCAGTGAAACAAAAAGTTGGTTTTAGTAACCTATTGAATAAATAATTATTTTAATAATACCTGGAATAGAGTAGACATTTTCCAAAGGCAGCATAAAAGGCTTATCCAAGTCTCGGATTGGGTTAGGGATACTTTCATCAATAATATCTAAAAGTTTTAAGACAGCATCTCGGCCAATATCTGGATTCTTGTCCTACAAAAATCATAACTAAACATTACAAAGACTGAAATTTCCAGTAAGTGAAGTATTCGTTCACAGTACACTGGAATAAGATGTATCAAATCCAGGGCAATTACAACACGGACTTCTCCAAAAGTCAACTGTATTATCTACAAAAGTCGTAATTATTGAACGTAACACAAATCTCATCACATTAATCTTCTCTATGCACAGAGATGGCATCAGAGAGAAGTCAAATTGACTGAAAACACTCAGGGAGAAGATAGGGGAGGTCAGAGCTGCAGGCACTGTGGTCCAGGGGCAATACCCTGGTTGGTGTCTCAAAAGGCCCAAGCCCCCTTGAAGCTGAACAGCTTTTACATTCTGAAATGCAACCAGAACTATTATCTGGAGCCTGCTGCTCAGAGAACTGTATTATTGGCATTAAGACCTTACAGGCTTACTAAGCATGCAGTCAGGTAAGCCTCCTTAGTATCTAACCTTACCATGCTCATGATGACATCTTTAGACTGTTGAGTTTTATGACTTACAACTAAGTTACGTTGTTATAGGCTAAGTTACTCACAAGTTTAGGCCTATTACAGACAAAATAAAGTGAATATAAACCTAAATCGAACATCTGATCAACCATATTATTAATATATACATGCTGGTCTACAATATTTCAGAGTTGCATATCGGTAAATGTTCGTACGAATGTTCTAAAGTAAGCATACATTTGTAGTATCCATTCGTCCAATAGTTTATCAAATTTTTATTTTACCAATCTAATTTTTTTTCAGTTGACATAAATCCATCTTGAGACGGAACTCTGCTTTCCCCGTATGCTGTGGTTTCCAACTCTTTTTGAGTGGTGGGCTACTGTGAGAAATTATGAATAATTAGCAGAAACTATAACAAGTATAGGCATGTACAAAACCAAAACAAAGGAGTATAACTGAACAAAAAAAAAGCTGTATTACTTATTCATTAATTATAAAATTTGTTCAATGAAAGGTACTACAAAACACTGTCTTTCTTCTTAGTGTGATACTTTGACACTGCATTTCTTCTGCCAGCACGTTGTAATCTGGACTATATCATCAAGATGTAAATCCATTAGTCTGGATCTTTATTTCAACTTAGTACACTTCATATTCACAGAGGTAGGTTGATCTCCAGCAAGAATTTGTCTGCAAATTAGCACTTTTTAGAAGAAGATACATATCAACAAGGATCTAAAAGTTATCATCTATTGCACGAGTTTAGAAATTAATGTCACTTTGAATGTTTATGATTTCAAGCTCAAGTTCTCCAATTTCAGAGATGTAAACTGTACTGAATGAGTTTACAAGAAATTTAACTACAGGTTAATTGTATTAAACTCTTGAAATCTTTGACTGAATTCTTGTTGAAGCTTTTCAATGTGGTTCAAAGTGTAACATAGATTTATTCATCATGTGAGATATATACAAGTTCAGCTTACATTTGAAGGAACTGGGTGAAATAATCATTTCAGCAATATGGTTATCTTTACTCTGAAGTTCCATGTTTAAAAATTTTAGTTTCAGAATTAAATCTATGTCAAGTCCATCAACCAAAATTGGTCATTCAGTTGATTGTATTGCATTTCTGGACTCCAGAAACTCCTTAATCTATGGCATGAGCTCTTGGAATCTTGCAAGAACTTTTCCTTCACTCGACCATTTAACATCAGTGTGTAGTATAAGATCTTTATATTCAGCATCAAGTTATTCCAAAAGAACTAAAATCCAATGTTGCAGGGCTGAAACACAGATGGAATTCAATACTTTAATTACCTCCTCCATCATGTGTCAAAAATCAATCTATTTTGAACATAGAATTTCCAAATGGATAATGCAGACCTCAATAAAACCATTTCTGCAGCTTACCATTTCAGGTTCTATCTTTAGTTGCAGACACAAGTTTTAGGAGGGAAACGTTGTTTCCTGAAGTACAGTGTATGAATGCTTGGTAAATATCTCTGCTTTTTGTTCTATCCTTCAAAGGAATTTTTCTAATAACCCTTCTTTTGCTGAGTTATCGCTGAATACCAATTTAACTAACATAATTAGCAGAGACTCATCAGACTGTAATGAAAGCCACTTACATTTTCGGACACCATTCATGAACTGGACTTTATTCATCTTGTTACAGTGTTACTAGACAGTTTTAAATCTTTTATCAATGACAAGATTGCTGGCTTATTGTTGAAACCTTCAGAAAGAGAGAATGCAACAGATAGCAATACCTCTGTCATGAACTCTCCATCTTCAAACGTTTTTTTTTCTTTCTATTTTGTAAGTACAGAAGCAACCTCAAGTGATGCAATTGAATCATTTTTTTACTTGGTAAAAATCAATTTTCAGACACAAGTTTAGATTTTAAACCCCTCACTTTTTGTTCTTAACAGCAGAATCAATTATAAAATCAGTGCGAGTTTCTTTGATTAGTTTGAAAATGCTTTTCGACATTATTTCTTGCTATATTAGGATTGCAGAATAAACAAACACACTTTCTTTCAATACTGACAAAAAACAATACTGTTCCTCCCATTTGCTGTTGAAATAGTTGGCTGTATTATCTAGATATATTATAACTAATGAGCATGACAGATTCCACACATTTAATCTGTATCAAATAAAAAACTTAAATCTAGAGTAAACATCATGGATCTCACCAAAAGTCAGCTGTGTTATTTACAGAAGTCATAACAAATATAACATTTATGAATCAACTAAAGGACTGTTACAACTAAAGCAGATATCATGGACCTCACCATAACTCAGCTGGATCTTCTACAGAAGTTATAACTAAATTACATAAGATCTCACCAAATTCACTTGTTTCAACTAGAAGACAGTTACATGTACATCAGACATCACAGATCACCAGTAAGTCAGCTGGTAATCTAGAGAAGTCATAACTAATGAACATAACATAGATCTCACTATATTCATCTGTATCAATTACAGTACAGTTACATCAAAAACAAACATCATACAGTTCACCATAAGTCAACTGTATTATCTACAGAAGTCATAACATAATACAGATCTTACCACAGATGTATCAACTAGAAACACACCTACCTCTAAAGCACACAATGCTGACCCCACTACAATAGGAATCGTATCCCCACTGAACCCTATCTCTGTCATCAATTCCCGAAGCTCCATCTCTACTAGATCAATTACTTCTTTGTCTGCTGCATCAGCTTTATTGATGAAAACTACAATATTTTCTACTCCAATCTGAAAAGAAAATATACTTGCAGCTTATTTTATATTATTTATAAATAAATGATAAAATAAATACTGTCTAAGAACTAAATCATGAAAAGTTGATGCTACTCTATCTGCAGTACACAAAGCAATAAAGAGTTAAGAACCAAAAGCTCCAGAAATTGCAACTTTGGGAAGATCAAAAGGGCTGTATATCATATTTGAAATAATTTTATTATTAACAAAAATCCTCAATCAAAAGCAAAATTTTTATTCATTAGAACATTAACTGAGTGAACTAAATGCAAATGATGGAGAATTGTACTTTATATTCTCAAGCTAATAAGTAATTTACAGGAATCATTCTTCAGTTTTTGACTTCTTGATGGAGCATGACAGATTTTTATTAGTAGTGGCATAATGGCTCATAGAACGACTCTGAGTTTTGTTTATCGAGTACAAACTTTTAGCTCATAGCTCCATCATCTCTTTACCAAATTGAGATATAATTACAGTTTTGGACTCAGGAGGTCAAACCTTTTGAATGATGTATTTCACCACGCCCAAGGTCTCATAGATTAATATTTACTCTAATCCTGCCTAAAAGAATTTCAATTTGAGGGTAGGCTCGTAGAAATCCTGATGAGTAATAAAATTGAATCGGGTATATGTATGCCCCACAGTTAGTATTGTTGGCACACAAAAATATAGCTAATATTTTAGGGCAAAAAGGTCTCGTAGATTAATTTACTCTAATCCTGCCTAAAAGAATTTCAAGTGCCGTGACTATTGAGGATTCCCTCTTATTACATTTTACAGTTACAAAAAAAAAGGAAATTTACGAACCATTTTTTATCATTCAGTCTGAGAACTGATGAAGTTAAATACAGAGGACTTAGTGGGCTACCGAGGGTGTCACAGTTTCAGGTATTCAAATAAAACCAAAAAATGTACTCAAATAAAGGGCTTCATCTATTAATCTCAAAAAATGCACTCTACTGCCAAAAGAACTCACTGTTACTTGTTTAGAAAGTATCAGATATTCTCTGGTCTGTGTTATGCTACCATCTATAACAGCTACCACCAAGATTAACAGTTACCTGTTTAACAAGTATAAGATGTTCCCTGGTCTGTGTTATGCTACCATCTATAACAGCTACCACCAAGATTAACAGTTACCTGTTTAACAAGTATAAGATGTTCCCTGGTCTGTGTTATGCTACCAGCTATAACAGCTACCACCAAGATTAACAGTTACCTGTT
>NW_013670851.1:23426-34426 GCF_000517525.1 Limulus polyphemus | reverse complement strand
TACTCATTTATTGTTTAGGTTTATTCATAAATATTATTTTTGGGTCTTGTTTATTACTTGAAACCATAAGGGGAGTAACTGATTATTAAAAAAATTAAAAATAGATAAAATTTGCATTTTATTGACGATACAATTTTGGGGGGATTTCAAAATATTGTACTAAAACATAACAAGTAATAAGTTCAAATCTGGAACAAATATAAATATTGTAATCATTTCTTATAAATACCATTTCCTAATGTAATTTTCCAAGATATTAAAGATGATAATGCAAAAAAAACTAAATTTATCAAAAGTAACAGACTTTATGTTTCTTAAAGTTCTTATGAAGTTTCAAACAGTTTCATCCACTAGTTTTATTGTTGGAATGAGATATAGCAAGACTTGTGTTGGTGGTAATTGGTCAAAGGTAAGAAGTTTTATTGAAGAGCTGGATTCAGAGGATATATTCCTATTTTGCAACAGACATTGGTAAACTAAGGTAAGTAGATAAAATTGCCCCCCAAAAACTCCATATTTGATGAAACTCTCAACAAGTCTTTAAAAACATTTCAATTTTCAAACTATAGTGAATCAAAATCAAAACGGGATAAACAAAGTTTTTGTCATCATTTTAGTTGTACTGATATGTAGTGCACCCATCTTGTTATAACATATTTAACAAAACAGTACTAATAAGTCTATAATTTCAATCATCTGCTATAAAGTTAACTCTCCAAAAAATACCCTTAATCATTAATTCTTTGTCGAAATGAATAGATTTAGTTTTGACTACTTTTTCCTATAGAGAGCTTTCATAGTCCTGGTTATTTTATGAAAGAATTCTTATTTAGAACTGGATTTTTTTTATCAGAACAAAAAATACCTAGTCCTGGTTTTCTTTTACCATGGATAACATATATAGTACTATTTTTTTTTACCATAAAGCACGTCTTAGCCATGGCTATTTTTTACCAAAGATAACACAGTCTTCATTCATTTTCTTAGTGATAACATACCAAGTCTTGGTGTTTTTTAACCATATAGCACATTTAGTCCTGACCCTATGGAATATCAGAGATAACACACTTAGTCCTGGACTTTTTTTACCAGAAATAACATACTTAGTCCTGAGTTTTTTACCATTGCATTCCATAATAACAGAGAAAATATTCAGTCCTAGCTTTTTCACCAGAGAGAGTATTCATATCCTCAGCTTTTCCACTAAAAAGCATTCTTACTTTTAGCTTACTCGCCAATGAGTGAAGATATCTAGTCCTGGATTTTTTACAGAAAGTACTTAGTCCTGTATTTTTTATCAAAGAAACCATAATTAGTCTTATTTTTTTACCAGAGAGAGAGAATACTTAGGTCTATTTTTGTTTTACCAGAGATAGCATACTTAGACCTAACTTTCTTACCATAGAAAACACATTTAGTCTTAGCTTTTTACCACAGGTAATGTACTTAATCCTTGTTTTTTTATCATAGATAACGTAATTAGTTATAGATTTCTTACCAGAGGTAACATACGTACTCCTATGATACTGAATAGATATAGCATTTTTACCAGATAAAACATATTTAGTCCAAGATTTTTTACCATAAAAAACACACTTAGCCCTAACTATTTCACAATTGGTAACATATTTGGCTCTCTTTTACCACAGTGAATATATGTAGTTCTAGCTTTTTCTTAAAAGATAGTGTAATTTTTTTGTGGTCTCATTATAGTGTAAAAATTATCCTACCATTTAAAGAACTGTCAATACTTGCTTACCTTAGGGAAGATTTCTCCGGTATGTAAGCATCTGACCAGAGTTTGTCGAATTCCTGTTCAAATCAAAAGTAGTAAATCATTAAAAGTGTCAATGCATCAGAAACTTGGTTTCACATATGGTGCTTCCTTTTTTAGGTGTTGTCTTACATCTTATACTTGTGGTAAAATACACCTCTAACTTGCCTGAATTCTAAAGTGTTTGAAGCTGTATAATTTTGAAACAATCGATATGCAAGTTGTTAAATCTCCTGGTAAGTTCTTTAAATTACTCAAATCAAATGGTACAAGTTTTTCCTATCAAAAAGTTTTAAAAGAATTTTCCTTCCAGCTTCTCAATACATGACAGTTTTGGGGAAAATAATATATATCTATAATAAAAGAATGCCAAGTGTATAAAATTAAAATTTGTATTCTAAAAAAATTTCAGTAGTCTCCTGAGAAGATAAAATATTAGCATGGCTAGTTATTCTCTCATATAATACTCTCTATGACATTATATTTGTATCTGTTTTATAAGGTTTAAATATCAATGTAAAAATAAATGAGATAAATGTGAATCTGATAGTTTTTGAAAAACAATTAAAATTCTGACAAAGAAAAAAGGTGTTCACTGGCCACAAAGATGTGAACAAGGAGGCTGAAATTTAAAAATTATGAAAATGCAGAACTTCCTCTCACTTTTTTTAAATTGTGCGTGCATGTATGTGAGTGTGTGCAGGCTCACAAGAGATCAGAGATACCGGGGAGAAATCCCCATGGCCCAGAAGAGAGTGAAGGTAAAATATAAGTAATAAATATTATCATTCATTGCCAATAGTTAAAATATACGCTGCCACAACCAACGTTAGTCAGAAGACAAAGGCACAGTGTATAAGAAAATACTATGACTACTACACTACACTATTACATCATTTAATTCACTCCATATACAACCTTCCCAAAGTATGTAGAAATACTTGTTGATTACATGTGTACTTATCAAAAGTTGACCAAGATAGATCTTGGTGTTGTATCCCAGCATTGAGATTTTCCAACACATATTTTATTTGAATAAACCTCTAATTTGGTGGTCGTAATACTATCGTTCATTCCGGCTCCAAGTAAAGTAGTCTAACCCATGTCATCGTACTTTTTTTAGCTATACAAACTTGCTTTTGATCGATATTAACATAGAATATTACGGTAAACCATTATAATATAAAATAAATGTGATAGTTGTCCAATTTAAAGTTTTATTTCATTATGAAAGTCATGAGAGTAGCAAAGGATTACATTTCCTGGGTTTCACGTGACGTAACGTTCTCATAAAATGTTACCTTTAAGATTTTACCAACCTTGTAACCACCATGAAAAATATGAAATAACTCTAAATTACCCAATTTTTCTTTCTAGAATGACTGCATATTGTAACATTTTATATATTTTTTCGACTTAATTTTATTGTTTTATCACACTTTTGAACCAGGTACAACTAAAACACTTGGTGAGTACTTGGTGCTAATTGATTTGATTGGTGTTTAGTTGTGTTTATGTGAACTGGGAGGGTCAGGTTCTATGAAGACCTCTTCCTCCCTGAGTTGCTTAGCTCAATCTACTGTATTTAATTACATAATTCACAGGCTTGCAAACATTCAGTGTCAGTCTTCAGTGAAATTTCTGCCATAAACTTTTACAATCATGCTTTTGGTACACTAAATATTTATTATTTACTTAAAATGCACCTAAGATCACAGAATAATAACATGCAACAAGTCAACAATATCCTTTAACTGTTATAATTTAACCAAGTTTCTAACTGAACAGCTCTACAGAAATTTTCAAACAGAGTGAGCTTTTACATAATAGCAAGAAAAAACAACAAGATTTTATACCTCATTCATAGATTAAAACCTTCTTTCTATTGGATATAAATTAGATGATGTAAAACATCAAAATAATTTATTGGTTAATTTTGAAATGACAAATGCATCTTACTTTGTAATTGGTAATTCCATAGACAAACAATATTCAGGCCTGGGAAAATTATATTTCTCATGGGAATATTCATAGTATAATATTATCAATTTATGTTAGACTTTGTACTTCAAAAACAGTAGATTTAGAGAACTTATGTCACATATGGTGAGTTTAAGATTTTATTTAATTATCTTCTTAGTAAATTAAGACATTAAATGTAACATAAAAATTACATTTATTATTTACATTTTTATACCAAAGTTGTTCAATAAAGTCGATAATAATGAGTTTCATTTTAATTTTGAATGCAAGTCTACAAAAGGTAATCATGTGTGCTCTGCATTCTAACTGAATTAAAAGGATTAAAGCATGTTCCTATATATCATGTTGCCAGTAGCAGGCCAGCAGGTTGACTGTCACTGGTTTATTACATATGAAAAACAAATATACATACATACCTATAGTGTATTATTTTTTCACTAAGTAATTTCATTTTTTTCTTGCCACAAAAGTATAGGAAAATTATAAGTTACGATACGGTACTTCCCTCATCTCACAAGATTAGCTAGAATCCCACACTGAGAAGGAGGATGGACCAGTACAAGGGAACAAAAGAAGCACAGCCAAAAACATCCAAAGGATACCACTGACAGTGAGAGATATAGATCCGAAGATCAGAAGAGGGGAACTGCACCACTTCCGAGCCAGGTATACTCTCTGCCCATGTGTAGATTGTATAATGCATGAGGGTGGAGATTGTGAGGTGTTTGGCATGACAGACCATACATGGCAAGTCAACTATATCCAAAATCTCCTTGCAGGGTACAGACATCCATGCAAAAGTAGAATGAGGATCATGCCATTTTCAACTCAAACCCAAGAATCAGGGATTAAACCCACACCAATTTCTGGATATGCCATGAGGATCATTACCAGTCTATCAATCCAGGAATTGACATCCAGTATCAAAAGAATGTCTATCACATGGAATCAACTCTCCCAACTGTGGCACAGGCCAGCACTATCCAAAGGCAATAACATCCCCATAAGAAAAGAACAAGGGACAGTCAAGGACAGCACCAGAACAATCCCACATAATGCCACTGTGACCAAAGACACAGATGGAGCAACTGGGGGAGGAAGATAGACCACCCAAACTAGTTTGAGGACTTATGTTGATTGGTTCACTCTAATCCAAAACCTCTACACCGGGAACTGACTTCCACACAATGGTAGGATGAAGTCTCCCAATTAAAGGGGTGAACTGCAAATGTGAAAAGCTCAACTCCAGTGTTTATGTAAAGTGTATCAGAAAGCATCATCCAGTAAGGTGATGGCTGAACTCCAATGTTTGTGTAAAAGGAAGCGGGAGGCCACGTCATCTCATAAGGCGACGGCTGAACTCCCATGGTTGTTTAAATTGTATCAGGAGACCACGTGAACCAGAAAGGTGACAGCTCAATTCCAGTGGTTGTGCAAATGTTAGCAGGAGGCCATGTCATCTGGGAAAGTGATGGCTCAACTCTAGTTTTGTTGTCTAAACATGATCAGGAGGCCACGTCAACCACCCCAGCAGCTTGGAACTGGAAATGGTGAGGACTCCCATACTCCACTCAACAAAAGGAGGGTGACAATGCAATGGAGATCCTGGAGGAAAGTCATCATCAGAGTCAGTGCAATTGGTGACCACAAAACCTTATTCACTTGAAGCATGGCAAGGATAGAGAGCAATCCTCTTCTGCTTTACCCATGTAGTCCATGGGTGGTATGGTCCAGAACAGGCATCTTTATGAAGTAAATTATTGCAAGGTAATTAACTGTCATGTGATCTCGTGGAACACCCCATTACGACAGTGAGCATGCAAAGCCATGGAAAATAAAGCATGAGTCAACATGGTTGTACAGTGAAAATGTAGAGTTAAAGAATACCTGGTCAAGCATCACTCACCACAGAGCAGTATCCATGTGATAAAAGAAGGATAGAAAGGCTCCTGAAAAAAAAATTTATATGAAGAAAACTTACCAGTTAAAGTCACACTGAAGTCTGGAGAATGGCCACAGGTGGTGGAAAAAACCCAGATGCAGAGGAAAGAAAAATATGAGGAAGATAGTGGGAGAACAAATGTACTAGGACGAATGTGCCAGATTGTAGAAACTCTCCACTGGATGACAAAGATGGGAAGCATGGGTAAATAGGAGATGTCTGGTCTGATGGAAGGAAACAGGAACAATGTATGCGAGGAAGAAGGCAGGGAAGGGTAGGCCAAACAAACCATAAGGCAGGGCAGAAAGTGAAAGATCATGAAGTGATGAGGATATCCAGCGAATAAAAAGTTCATTGCGCATACCCTGAAAAGTAGCAGTAAGTGCTATATAACAACAAGGGCTCTGACCAGACACAGAAGTCTCTCTGGATCCAGTCTAGGGTAAAGATGGGATACAGAAGGATGTGAAATAGAAGAAAAGGATAAACAACCCTCCCGAGCAGCCAAGGTCTTAGGAAGAAAGGAACAATCAGGATAAAAGAGACGATAGGTATGGTGATAAAGGGTATGTGAAATTTCAATGGCAAGCATATCTAACAACATCCACAGGCTAAGAGAAGAAAGAAATATCTTTTAAAGGACAAATGAAACAAGTGGTTCAAATGGAGGTAAACTGAGGGCATGGAAAACTACACTAATGTCACAATCTGGAAGAGCAGGACTCCTTGGAGGCCTCCAAATTCATAAGGAATGCATGAGCATGGTAAGAACAGAGGAAATGAAAACCCTACTGTACAGAGAAAAATGGAAGGTATGGGATAGGGCCACCCGATATCCAGAAAGCGAGGAAACCGAAGACCCATGATCAAAAAGCCAGATGAGAAATTCTGTCACATGAGCCACAGAAGGCTTGTCAGCAGGAAATCCCCTGTCAGCAGACCAACAGAGGAAGACTTTCCACTTACCCTGGTATACTTCCATGGAAGATGGCAGTAAGGATTTGTTTGTTTGTTTGAAGTTAAGCACAAAGCTACACAAAGAGCTATCTGTGCTCTGGCCACCGCGGGTATCGAAACACGGATTCTAGTATTGTAAATCCGTAGACATACCGTTGGGTCACTGGGGACTGGCAGTAAGGAAGTAGCTAACAAGGACCAAAGGAAAGTCAGGCATGAAGACGCGGGATGGGGATACTGGGATGTAGAATGTGAGATCAAGGTTGATGAAGAAGGGAGGAAGAAAGTGGAAGAGGGACAGGTAGTGATAGAAGCAGATGTTGTAACCTTGGAAACCAAGGTTGCACTAGAAAATAGGGTGCAATCACAAGGACTCGACAAGGAGTGGAGTGGACAAAAGAAATAACCTGATGAAGCAATCGGATTGGAGTGTACATATAAAGGCATTTGTGTGACCAATCCTGGATGAAGGCATTGGCCACCATGGCCTGTGGATGCAGCACAGGTGACCAAAAGAAAGGCAACTTAATACTGAAGCCTGTGACATAAGCATCCAATTGGAGAGAATCCCATCATTGGCAAAGATCCCTGAAAACAAGAAGATCTAATGCTTACTCTGTTGGATAGATCTGGTCTGGGCTCAAAAGATGATCTGTGACCAGACTGAAAGAACCTGGCATATGACGTGATAAGATGAATGTGATGTTCATGGGCCCAGTATAATAGATCCAACATTCGAAAACAAAGATCTCTGGAGTGGGTGCCCCCTTGGTGGTTGATATACTCCACCACCATAGAGTTGTTCAAATGAACCATCACCAGACAATGACATGTGAGAAGAAGGAAGTGATGTAATGCCCAATGTATCATAAGAAGTTCAAGAACATTGATATGCAAGACAGTTTCATCCACAAACCAATGGTCTGAAGCTTTATGGTGATTAACCCATGCCCATCCGGATGCGGAGGAGGAAGTGGCATGCCTGTCAACATATGGGCTTTGGAAAGAAAATCCCAAACAAGGTTCCATCATTTGTGAAGCACCCACTGCAGTATCTAATACGGGCATGACTGAGAGGGACCAGTGCAGTCATGGAGGACCACATCCCCAAAAGCAATAGAACCTCTCGAGCAGTAAGTAATTGAACCAAGAGGTCATGGTGAACTAAAAGTTCCATGGAATGAAGATGTAAAGGAGAAGGCAGAGCACATCTGATATTGTGCCAAAAAAGACCCCCAAGTGGATGAGATATTGAGTGGGTTGAAGGAATGACTCCTCTAACTTTATCAACCAGCCCACCCAAGCCACTACAGAAAGGAGTTGGTGAGTATGAATGGCCAATTCCTGCTCACAATGAGCCAGTTGTCCATATAATAATGAAATTGCATGCCCAGAGCATGAAGATGATGAGCAGAAGCCTGGACTATGCAACAAAATACATAAGGAGCTGAGGCAAGTCTGAAAGGGAGGGTCAAAGATTGGTAAATCACCCCAAGATGGACAAACCAAAGATAATGTCAAGACAGATGTGCTATCACGATGTGGAGGTAAGCATTGGAGACATCCATTTTCGTCATCCTACAACCCTGGGGAAAACACCCATGTTAGGGTGAGAAAAGACTCCATGAAGTTGGGGAGTGCGATGAAGCAGTAGAGGTAAGATAAATCAATGATTGGTCACCAATCTCCAATTTTCACAACAAAAACAGGAATAAAAACCCCAGAAGGACGGTGGACTGGTTCAATTGCTTACTGCAAAAGCAGATCTTGAACCACCTCTGACAGATGCTAGCAGGTCATGGGATCTCAAGGAGGAGGAGGAAAGGAAATGGGGCGAAGAAAAAAAGGGGTGTGTGGAAAGCTTCCATACATCTCGTATTAGAGGCTCTACAAAGAAATCCTGTTTGTTTCAGTCAGAGCCTCATATGCCACCTATTCTCATTTCGCATTTTTCATCCTCCCAATCCTTACCCATTCCTTCTAATCAGGGTACTTCTTTTCACTGATTTTTTTCAATGATGTAAAATCTATCGCCACCAGTACAGGTGCATACCCTGTGGGTTCGGGTCCAGTGTGAGCCCAACTGTTGTAACTTCTTCCTTGCTGGCATCCTTTTGTCGATGATCAATGGGTGATACAGGTTCTGTCAGAAGGATTCATTATCTAGTTTAAAGATACCATAAAAGGTTAGCTAGAGTAAGACGAAGGCGAGAATATTGGGCCCGGGTAAGACTAACATTAGATTAGGAAGTTTCTTCCCCAAATAGGTAATAATAAACCCAACAATTGCTGATCCAATTGCGAGAATATTGGGCCCGGGTAAGACTAACATTAGATTAGGAAGTTTCTTCCCCAAATAGGTAATAATAAACCCAACAATTGCTGATCCAAAAACTGATATGCCGTAAAATGGTAAGAAAGGGCGTACTGATCAGAAGTTTCTTGGGGCATGGCATGCTGATTCCCTCACTTAATTGTGAGACATATTGATCTGCATGTACCGAATATCTGGGGAGGGAGGAAATGGTTGAGAAGATGGCTCATGTAACAAGGAAGGATGTGGTGAATAAGAGATAGGGAAAAAGATAAAACCTCACAAACCTGAGACAAAATCTGTGAAACCTGAATTAGGACTAAGTGAATCCTGAGGTTGCAATTGAGAAGGAATGGCAAACTCTTTTGGCAGGAAAAGACAATCAAAATCCTCGTCATTCTTAACAATTTCAGCCTACTCAGAAGGAGCCTGGGCAACGTCAGGGGACAAAAGTTGATCCATGTAGCTTTCAATCTCCTGACCAGAGAAATCCACTGTCAGGTCACCCACACCTGAGGCCTGAGAAAAAACACTGGTCATTGGTGTGACCCCAAAGCAGTAACGTGTACTTCGGAATTCATAACTCAAGAAAATGTTCACAAATTTTCAAGTGCAGAAATATAGTGACAAGAATGAACTGGTATAAAATAAAATTGAAACAGGAACCCATTACTCATATATTGCTGTATTTAATTAAGGCAAACTAGCAACTAACAAATCCACACTAATGCTGCTTTTACAAATCCTCAAAATATCCTAGAGTTAAATCTACAACAAAAACACAATAGGTTAGTAGGACACGTATACCATGGTAAATCTCACAAGATGTTATGTAAAAGTGCACACTTTTAATCCAAGATTGGATAAATTATCCTAGTTAAGGAATCACAAATTTCAGCTTGTTGACAATCAGTTTGTACATGTACATCTGGGTCTGAGGGAGGGCCCATATAACAATCCTTTCCTGGAGCAGCTCTCAGAAGCCCTTTGTGTGTGTGTACATAATAAAAACTAGTTGGCACAATATACTTCAACCATTCTTTAAAAAAATTAAATATATACCCTTTTCTTTATATAAACTGACCTAACATAGGAAATCAAGTTTATATAATGTCACTTCCAGTAATAAACTATTCTATAAATTAATCTCACACCTCATTCAACTAGAAAGAAGTCTGAAGGTACCAAGTCATAAATTTTTACTTTTTTTCAGGACTATAGGACATTTTTTAATCCCATGTACTAACACCCAGAGACTCGTGGTTCAAAACTGATGGTTAGTGTTCCAATTTTGCAAGTAAAACTTAAAATGCACTAAGAAAAAACTAACTAATAACAGAGCTCTAGACAAGATCTTAGGTCAATGAATATTTACTCTCCGAAATCCAACTCAATGCTGAAAAGCAAAATTTCAATGAGTATTTAAAACAACCCACCTTTTTTTCTCCTTAAGGTACATGAACAAATCATTACTTTGACATTGTTTGTCACATAGAGGTAGTCTTCTGTCTAAAGGTAGGAAAAACCATTCTTCCTTACAGTACTCCCCCTTCAGTCACAAAACTGGTTCTGTGTAGTTTGACTAGCCTGTTCAAAATCTGATATGACTGCTTAAGTCTTTACATCACAGCTGAATGAATATGAATAACTGAGTTTATAACTGACTAGTATCTTTGCACTTCTTGTGTCAAGTCTTTTACAGTTCTGCCTCTGCTAAATAATATATCCTGAACTGTGACTTAGATTTAAAAGATTCCAGCACTTCCTGTGCATGGTTACCAAGAACATTAACTGTTTAACTTCAAAAACTTTCACATATTTACAAGCTGAACTGCATAAATGCCTATAACATACTTACATGTTAAACTGATACATTGTACATGTTCAACAACTCCTATGGGAGCTGAAGCACTCATTTGGCTTCTTAGCCCTAGACATATATGGTTGACAAAGCTGTCCCTTTCTTCTTTTTTGTAACCCATAGCCTGATTGCTCTAACTGGATCATAAGTTGATAACTGAATATTACTC
>NW_013670851.1:12314-22450 GCF_000517525.1 Limulus polyphemus | reverse complement strand
TGAATTATCTTCCTTGTGAACATCAATGTCGTACATTTTACTCTTGTCCCCAGATTCCTTCAGTAAACCTTTCTCAGCCTGCTGGTGTTCTGAAGACAACCAATGCCTCTCAATACTGTCCTTCTGAATATTAGGTGATCCCTCATTCACCCACATGCTTCTCACTTTTCTCTCTGTGCAAATGCTGCACTTCAATCTCTTATCCACCACCTTCACCAACCACTACTAACCCCAGTTGTTTTTTCTTCCATGACTGAATTGTCTTTTCAGAAATGGTAGTTCCAGTGTTTCTTTGCTGTTTGATTGCCAAGTTCAGAGCATGAAATGATGAGATCATCTATGATTTTACAAATGATCTTTGCATTGTCTTCAGTTTTATCATCTCAAGTGAAATATTTGTATAGCAAACTCATATTTGTCGCATAATTCTTCTTAAATCATCTTGGTCACCACCCGTGTATCGTGAATGCTTGATAAAGTTGATAAAAATCAATAAACTTTTGCCAACTTGGATTGCATCAAACTGACTGGATCTGCTAAAATTGAAGTGGCATGCCGTATTTACATGGATAGCAGAAAACCAGTCATGCATGCTTGATTAGCTTACATAAATTTACGGCAGATATTGACAATGAATCTATACCAGCCAATTTTCAAAGCATTTTTGTATCCCTAGATCTGATTTTTAATACATTTTTTGAGGGAAAATATGCATTAATAAGCAGTATACATCCTTATCTAGAGCTCTGAGTACTAGGGATTCCTGGAGAAGTATAGTTCTCCGCCATGGAAGTGTCCGAGTGCAAAGTTACAGTTGGAAATATATAAATCTGCCATAATCAAAGTATTAAATTATTCTACACCAAACAACAAATGAAAAAAGTCTACAGTATTACTACATGCTGAGTTTACCCTGCTTATTTCAAATCAATTATACTCCCACTAGTTGTAAATAGATTATAAAGAGATCACCAAGATTGCAACACACTCCTCTGCCTTTTGGCAATGACCAATGGGTGAATGTTAGCACCAAAAACAGAGCATCAGTGAGTAGGTGCTTAGCAAATAAGAGTCAGTGATATATCAAACAATAGCTCTCTTCAATGTTCTGAGTTTTGTTTTTTTGTATCCAGAAGCATTTTGTATTTGAAAACATACAAACAAAACTTTAAAACCATTAATAAATACCTATTAGTCATTTAATTGGAAAAAAAAAAAGACATATAATAAACTTCGTAGTCTTTATATGATAATTCATAAGTTTATACAGAATCTAGATAATAAAGACACATTAAAAAAAAGGAGAAAAAAAATTACACAAACATGTAAAAAAGTCAAAAAGTATTTGGGAAAACAGTATCAATAACAGCTAAGCCAATTATTGAAACCATGTACATCAACTGAGTTAATAATTAAGCTGTTATTAATACAGCTTTCTAATCAGTTTTGGAATTTCTCATTTCATAGCATATAAAATATAAAATTTTTTTTACCTTACCTGTTTGTGTAATTTTCTTTGTCTTACAAGGTTTATACAAACATGTGATAATAAAAAAGTAAAATGCTTATTTTGGAATATGTCATTTTATACCATTCCTAAAAGATGACTTTTTTTTTACCTTACCTGTTTGTGTAATTTTCTTTTTCTTTTTCCATTGTCTTTATTATTGGCACTGGTTTACGTGTGTTTGTATATGTATGTATGTATTTATATATACACAATTCCAACATACAGCATGTCAAACAAATAAAAAAGATGGATTGGAACTGTAAGCAGATGATGCATTGAAAACAGTTTGCTTTACGTCATAGCACACGATATGGCTAGACTGAAAGAACTTTAGTACTTGACAAATGGTAGGCCTTACACCTATAACTTGAAGCTAAAATGTACTAGTTATTGTGAGATATGTTATAGAAAGGCTGGAATTTACTACAGGTACAACTATAACTTGAAGCTATAATGAAACAAACATTTTGAGATATAATGTAGAAAGGCTGGAATTTACTACAGATACACATCTGTCAATCATGATATATCAGTTTTGAAACCAATGAAAATACAAAATCTGTTCTTTACTTTAACAGGTAAATACATAATTTGGTGTTAAACATTTGGTTGTTGACAGTGTTCATTTATTTATCATTAATTAATAAATTCAAATTTTAAATTGAAGTATCTTATTGGGATTACATTTTACCTCACTTTCTACTAATTTTCATGCAATGTCTCAGGTTACCAGGTAAAGCAGTTTTATTTGTATTGTTTCAATTAGATGTTCACGTGTTATGAAAGGTCAATGCACAAGTACAATTATTAATTGTATTTTGTTGATTATTAAATAAATAATTCAAATTGCACCACTGTGGAATCCAATGGTGAGCAACTTTGTTACTTTTGATACTTAAAATTATATGAAACCCACTACTAGTACATATTTCAAAAATATTCATTGATTCTTACTGTCAAGTTTCAATACATTCTTGGTACATACATTTTAGTAACTTGTACTGCAAGATTCTTAGTATATATATAGTTACTATAATGACCATTACAAAGTTGTTTAATTTGTCTGTAGACATTAAAGCTCATTATGGATGTTCTTGGGAACATGATACATTTTGTCAAGTGACTTCAGACACTTGTAAAGATGCCCTGAAAACAGCTCCTTCTTCTAAGTTCAAGCAGTTATGATTAACTTCGGATATTATCAACTCTCTGATTTTTAAAACAAAACACTGGGATAAGATAGCAATCGTGCTAACCATACTACAAATTGAAGTAAAAGTGTGAAACCACATCAATCAGTTATCGGTTTAGGAGTATATGCTAATTAAATTAAAATAATAATTTGTATTTCTGATCACAGGACTGAGTGATAGTGCTAATTAGATGCTTGATTTGCATAAAAATTTATATCGTACAGTAACAAAAACATTTTCATTTGTATAAAAAACAAAGAGGATATCAGTTTTTCCTATTCTGCTTAAAACTTGCATAACAGTGAGTTAATACTCTTTTTACTGGAACTGGAACCATATATCTTTTTCCAAATCCAAGATTCACATATGAAGAAATACTGTTATCTTAGACTTATGTTTTTGCTAATGTATTTTTTTTTCGTTGTATATAAAACATACTTTACACAAATGTTTATAAATTACTTTTTTTAAATTGTCCTCACCAAAAATCAAACAACCATTACAAAACACCAATCGTACCTGGTCCCCCACATAGTCGCAATGTGATCATAGTCGCAGCCATTTTCTTAGTAAGAATTATTTCTTACTAGAGGTCGCAAAAGTTTAGAGCACAGCCTTTTTAATACAGTCATAATAATTCGATGACGAGGAACCCACTAAGCATTAACAGTCATAATAAATATAATTAAAGACTGATCGTACACGCTTATTTTTCTCCTAATAAATATGAAACAAAAAACATTATAATTGAGAATGTTAGAGAAGAATGAAAATTGACAATTATTGATTTTCTCATATTTTTCATAGCCCATTATGCAGCTTTGTGTTTCGAACACATATGCAAAACATGACTTTATTGCGCTAATTTTTGATTAATTTAAAATTTTAGAAAAAAAGCAATGCATAATAACAAATGATTAAGTTCAGTAAATTTTTTAAAGTTATTCAAAATGTTTAATCAACGTATGATGTAGTACAATACTGTCACAAATGATTGATATTACTTTCTGTGTTACTCATCACTGACAAAATTTGAGATTTTCACATTTTGAGTTTTCATGCATGTACGTTTAGATATATATATATATAAGGATGTTTATTTCTTTCCATTTTAAAAAACAAACAAACATGATTGAGTACAACTAACATAATGTGATATTTCCATTAAAATGACAAAACAGAGACCATTAACACTTTCTGACAGAGTTGGAGTCAAATCTTTAAATAATACTGATAGAAATTTAAGGAAAACTGCAAAATACTTCAGCAGTTCATCAAATACCGTGAAGTAATCAAAACTGTCAATATATGTGAATCTGAAAAAATCAATATAATAACTTCGCGATTACTTTGAAAAATATACGGTTAAATGTTTTACAATGAAGCGTAAAGCCAACAAAATGGCACTATTGCGTATAAATTATTATTTATAAGTTTTCAGATAGAATATAGGATAATTCAGTGTAACAAGTTTGCGAAGTTGTTTATAATATAAGTTAATTAATGGAGGCTATTTTATTTTCCTATAGTTGAAGTTTAGAAGATTGAAAAAACAAACATAATGCAAACTATACCAATTTAATAGTACTGCACATGTCTGTTGTATGTCCATGTGTGGATGGATCTTTATCAAAATTGGTATTGGAGGTTCATTAGGCCCATGCGGGTATACATACAAGTTTTCAGTTTTGCATCGCGCAATTTTTATGGGCGTTTTTTTACCACTACTTCGCCCCCTGTAGATTAATCTTCACCAAATTTGGCAAGAAGGTTTATTGGGTCCATGGAGAAATACATGCAAACTTGCGGTTTCACATTTTGTGTTTTGCAGTTTGTATGGACATTTTTACAATTATATATAAGGGAAGCAATTTTTCATGTCCTATGATAACCTTTCATTAATCATTAATTTACATAACTTCCGTCCAGGGGACAGGTACCCTAGATGGTAACAAAATATAACTTCGCCATTTATTATGCCGAAAAAAATTACACTAAGCCTTTTATTACACTAAAAAAAAAAAAGCCTTTTCTTTTTACAAGTTTGTGAACTTGATCTCAGCCTTTTAATGGTTTCTATACAACTAAAGAAAGAAAATAAAAGCCATTTTACTATAATTTTTTGAGCGTGTATTTTGTTTATGCACAAGGAATAAGAGCAAGAATCTTGCTCACAGAAGCTGTTGAGTGTTGTTTTAGTTAGCTTGTGATAGCACTAGTTTTAATTTTAAATACATATTAACTGTGAACTCTTTGTAATTACGACGTTACGTTAGTTACACCTTTTGATTTTCCTAAAAACAAAATGTGTATTAATCATAATCATGTATTCATAATTAATAATTTTTAAAAATAATAATAATAAATATAAGTCAGATATAATAACTTGTAGTTGTCAGTTGTATAACTAGTATTTGTAGTAAGTTGGGCCTACGTGTAGAATAGAACGTCATTCCGAAGTGTTCTGTACATTTAACTTGCTAACATCAACGCCCAAAAAATAGGCTAAAGAAAATTGTTGTACAACATGTGGGAAGAATGTGATAAGCTAGTAGGATTCAAAAAGAAAGTATTACATGCTGGACGTGGAAAGACTCCTGACTGGCAAGATGGTAGTAAGGTAAATTCGTAAACTTAATCATGTTTGTTATTGAATGTTATTAACATTTGATTTGTACAAGTGAAGTAAAGACCAATTTAAACTTTGTTTTTATTTCTCTATAGTTTATTTAAAAACTGCTTTAATATTATTTAGTCTTTACCTAGTTTGAAACTTTATCAATTAACCTTTTTAATTGTAGCATCTTCCAATGGATAATTACAGAGTTGTTTAGCTTGAATGGATAACCAATAATTCATATGATAATCCTAATATGTACAGAGAAAGTTAATTAATAAGCATCTGAAATTTAATTTTTATGCTAAATAACAATTAAGATGAAAGAGCTAAACCCTGAACTTGTGAATTTACCAATCTTCCATCCTTGCAAGTTTGAGTCATGTAATAGGTGAGGCAGACAGTTAAAGCAAGCAACCTCCCTACTGTTAATCATTTTTAAAAATCAAGTCTTTGCCACTTGATCCTAAACTTTTAAAGCATTTATTAGTCAGTGGTGTAAGTTTGAGTTGTACATGAAGGAAGGTGACTCTTCTCCTCCTTCTGATAGGAGTCCAGGAAACTACCTTCAGCCAAGTTCAAGAACGTTTTGAAATATAACCTGACATTGTGCATTATTAGGCCAGGAAATTCGCCATTTTTAGGGCAAGGCCATTTGACCTTAGATTTTCTCTCATCTTCAAAAGCACCAAGGCCAAAAAAAAAATTCACTGTAGACCACTAAGGCCACAGTATACATTAATGTTGATGGAATAGAAATGACTTTCCCAATTAGTTTAGTAAATATGGCATTAATTTTTTCATTGGGGGCTTGGGAAGCTGTCCTATCTTTCCAGATTATGTTTATCAGGTAGGTAAGTATTAATTTTAACCAGTGAGACTTAAGAAGTAACAGTATATCAGCTTTAAGATAAAAAAAAATATGCTTTTGAATTACTCTCTTGTAATGGGAACATCAATAATAATAACGCTTTTGGCTTGAAATAACAAACAGTATTACTACTACTACTAGTATTTTTTTGCATAACTTCTAATGAAGGCTAGTGCCAATGAACAGTAAACTAGGCCTGCAATACAGTATAGCACATGATTATAACCTATAAATCTTGCATCATCACACATTGTATTGTGCAACTTGCTACTTGTGATTCAATAATTTTCACCCTAGTTAGCTATTATAGTAGGCTTAAGCTTTTGTTGAGTTTGCACATATAATTTATCGAGCTGAATTATTGACATATTCGATTTCCATTCAATATGTAAAAAATCAGGATGTAACCTACATATTCGGCAATGAAAAAAATGTTCCAATTTCTGGCACTTGGCTGTCACAGAAAAAGGTTTTATGACACTCTCCCTCTTAACTTGTTCCTTTTTTGGCATGTTTAATGTAAGGAGTATTTGCAGTCACATGCTTAATTCTTGCTACTACTAACAGCCTGCAGTATGGTATTACTCAACAAACTGCACTGATATTTTACAGCTGATCAAAGTGAAAACTTCACTCCCTCCACTAGATGCATTTCATGTGATATACTATTTGTAACAAGGTAGTTTCTGTAGGTTGTAGGTCCAGTGTTTGTGATTCCCGGTGGTTTTCTCATGAGGGCATGATGACCAAAGAGATACTGAAGGGTGACCTTCATGGCCATGGATTTTCTGAGGGCATCACAGCCATTTTGATAAATACAGTGACAATTGCTGTTGTGGCCCCTGTGAATTACCAGCCCTGCATTATGATGATTATCTATGCATATATATAATACTTAGAAATGTAACTATATAGAGCACATAAAATATTATTAAATTTTACATGTTTGATCATTAGCATTTTTTTCTAAAATTTCTTGAGAGAAAATAATCATGTTAAGATTTTATATAAAATAAATTTTGTCTTTTGAGTTTTCAGTGTTACACATGAGCATCATGTGTCTACTTAGCTATGCTCCCACTAGTCATATTTCTAAGTAAATAATACTGGCTAGCAACTTAAAGATAGTTTAATTTATTCAGACCAATTCTGCTGGATATGGCGACCACCTGAGAAATTATTTGTGAAGTTTTTATCCCAAAAATGTATTTTGAATTTATTATTAGAAATTTTTATGGGTAATCACAGAAGAATACTTTTGTTTATTTGGTATCAAGACTGACATTTACCTTGTATATTGTTTGGTTAAAAAGATAAAAATATCACTTAAGATATCACCTTTTTGCTTGCATTTTAATAATTGTGCACTTATACAATGTATATAGTTCTTACCACTTGTATTGAGAAATAGAATAGAAAAATAGTAATGCATTATCCTTATTAACAATTGTATAGCTTATACTAAGAAATCAGTATTTTTGAGTGCTGATCATATGAGTGTTGCAGTGGGCTTTGCTCAGCAGAAAGTTACTTGCATCCTTCTTCAAATTACTTGAACCTTTCATCGTGACAATAGTATTTAGTGATATTACAATGTCAAAAAAATGCGGAAAGAGTTAACACTACAAGGTACGGTCTAGAAGTTTTAACAGAACTAAAATTTTAATATAATGCTCTGTTAATAGATGGATCTTTGCTTGTTTATGGTTGTTTTCTACCCTGTAAGTGTTCTTTCAATCTTGATCAAAGCAATAAGTTTTCAAATATGTCATTAATTTATAATTTTTACAATTTTTTAAGGCTACATTTCATTTTAAAACCAGAAGACTTGATGTGGAAGATGAAGATAAAGGATAATTGATGACAGCAAGAAGATAGGATGTCCTATGGTGTTGCTCTTTGGGAAAAAATTTAAGATGCCAATTTGGGAGCAATGTTTGAAGACAATGAGAGTAGGAGAAGTTGCCCTATTTAATGTTGATAAAAGTGTAAGTTGAAACCAATTTTGTTTTATTTTACATATCAAATAAATATATTTAGAACCCTGTAGTGTATTTAGATACATATTTTTAGTCCTCATTATTTAAGATAACACAAAAAAGGTTATTTTTGTAACACCTCTAATTGATGAAGCTATCTGCAAGAAAATAAAAACTATAATCAGGAAATCTGAACTGCCGATTAAAGTTATAAAACAGCCAGGTTCAACCCTAAAAAACCAACTTTCAAAATCTCAGTACACTGCCTTACAATGTAATAAAGTCAACAGTCTTACAAAAATGTGTTTGCAATCTAAAGATGAGCTTGTCTCCAATGTTGTTTATCAGCTTACTTGTAAGATCTGCCATCATACGTACATAGGATAGGAGAACATATTGATGTTCTTTTTAAACAACATGAAAGAAGCTCAGTTGCAGATCATTTATTAACCAATCACGGACAAGTCACACATGACTTGAATCCACCATTCTCTGTACAAATCCTCACCAAATACAATGACAGGAAATTTATTGAAGCTCTTCTCACTGAACAACTACAGCCACACATAAATAGGGACATTTTAGTTTTTTTATCCTATCCTTTTGTTATTTCACTTTGTAATCTTGATAGATATTTTGTTTACTACAGGGAGCAGTTAATTATTTCACTTTTGGTTTGTGTTTAGGTGAACGCTCCTGAAGAAGTTGTAAAGTGAAATGTTGAGTGTCTAATTAAATGTTGTAAGGTTGTTTATTTCTAGTATTAATATTTATAATCCTGTAATATACATTATGAGAAACCTTCAATCATAAAGTGTTTGGAACTGTGTCATAAGGACTGTTTTTCTAACGTTAACAAATTATTTTTTGTTAGCATATATCTCCTAGGTACTATCAAGCATTAATATACAATATTATATCTTAAGAATATAACAGGAAGGTGTTTTTGTTTAATTACCAACATTTATCAATTGTTATATTTTTTAATCAGTTGTATTGTTGAACAGCAAATGTCTTATGTGATAATACTTAAAAACTATTGTTGTGAAATAAGTTGTGAATGTTTATTTTTTGTTTGTTAAATTAAGCTAAATATTAAATAGATTAAGGAAGTTATAAATAAGCAAAGAATGTATGAAATTTATAGGTGCTTTTCTTGTGATAAAGTGGACTGTAGCATATCCATAGAATGTTTTTAAAATCATGAGACTCCAGTTGTTTGTTTGAATAAAGGAATCTCATCTATGTAAACTGAAAGTGTAAAGTAAGTAATATTTATAATTCTGTAAGTTCAGATTAATTGGTCTTAAATACCTTACAGTGTAAAACAATAAACAGTAAGTGTACAGAACTTTTACAAATGTCACTGCTATACCTAGCATAATAATCCCTCAATTCATCTTTCCTACTTCAAAGTTAACTTGATAGGTTGGTTTTTAGATTTTTCTAGATTATTCAAGTTGGACAGATTACAGAACTGAAGTTGTGAAAGTGACAGTTTTTTTTTCTTCATATATAGTTTGTAGATACCTACCCTATAGTTTCAAAAGGGTATCGACAATATGCTGGGGTGGCAAAACCTAATGATGGGCACTGTTCTTCTCACCGGTGTGGAATGATGGCATTGAAAGAAGGAACTGGGCACTCAGACTTAGACCAGCTAATGCAAAAACCCACTGACCTGGAATTTGTGATTGGTAAAAGATGATAATTTCTCATATTTTATTATTACAAAAATCCATATAATTTCTTCTTTTTTTTTGGGAGAGAATAACTTCATAAGAGAAAATGATAATAGTCAACGTAATCTGTAAATATTTATTTTAAAGGAAACACATTTTATGAGACTGCAACTGTATTTTATGAGCAGTGTATGTGTATCCTAGTGCTTGAATTAGTAAAACAGTTTGAAGATGTAGAATGTCCTTATGTAAGTGCTTGCAAGTGTGATATGGTTTAGTCATTA
>NW_013670851.1:556-11480 GCF_000517525.1 Limulus polyphemus | reverse complement strand
ATCCTGTATATAAGTACGTCATTTTTCGACAAAGCATAGCTAATGGGTTTCCCAGTATTACGATCATTCAGAGATACTTTGAAAATTATTGTTATCTAGTTGATTTAGGGGGGGGGGGTGACACTCTCAGTTGACCCTGTCAGTGAACTTATTTATAGTGAGATGGAAATGCATAATTGGATCTGTGGTGGTCCTCCAGAGGACTCTAAGGCTGCAATTGAGGACAATTCTGGACATTTTGCAGTGACTTTAGATTTACTTTTTCCTGTGCCTTCTTTTAGTCTGTTGGATTTTTAGTCTCCCTGTAGGACAGTGGTACATTTATGAACTCACAACACTGAAGTCGGGGAATCGATTCCCTCCGGTGGATGCAACAGATGGTCCAAAGTTGCTTTGCTCTAACAAAACAACTTTACCTCACAAAACATTATTCCAATCAACGGTAATCAACACAGTCTTTAAGTGACTGAAAACGAGGACAATTTGGGATAAGCTGGATTTGTTTGCTTTTCTTCTGTTGGTTCTTAGAGTGTGTGATGTTTAGGGCTTTTTCCCAGTTGCTTTTGGGCTTTCACCTTGGCTGAAAGGTCTGGGAGTGAATTTTTAGTTTGTTTTCTTCTCCTTGCATGGATGTTGTGGTTCATGCTGGAAGGTTTATTTCTCAATTATGTGAAGGGACAGTTAGGCCTTTTCCAACACCTTGTTAGAACTTTGTGATTTAGCCTACCACTGCCAGGTGGAGGCATTTTCCGACCCTCAAGTAATACATCTGCTTCGCTTCTTGAATTTCAGGGGTCTAAGGCAGAGTTTGTAGTTCACCTGAAGAATTCAATGTCCCATTATGGGACATTTGTTTCCATTTACTTCACTTTGTTAGAAGACTATCAGGATGACCAACTTCATTGATGATGAGCTGGATCCATCTGTTAGCATGCATATTGGTTCAAATATTGACTTCTACATTCCTCCCTGTTGTTATTGGAGTCTCAAATTATATCGGCTCCTACAGGGGATCATAGTTCCACCCCTATTTGTGAGTCCCGATCCCAACATCAACCCCTCATTGTCATTGGTACCCAGAATAGATTCTGTCTATATCCAAGGTTTCCACTGCCCAGTCATATCGCCAGTGGTGTTGGTGATTATTGTATACCTTCAGGAGCTGTGGGGACTCAGTTCCAAGAATTTTTGGACATGTGGTAACCTTAACCATGGGTCTAGGAGCACTGCAGGTCCTTGAGTCACAATTAGTCATTCAGTTCATATCTTCACCACTGTTATCTATCCAACCTGTAGGGTTCCACCTCCAGCCAGTTCATTGGTATTTGGAACTTAGTTCTAGGGTTATCTGTGTTTGGTTAGTCTGGGGGAAGTGAGAGAATCATGCTAGTTCTTCTGAATTTTTATTTCTGACAGCTGTTGGTGTCCTTGTCTATATGCCTAGGTTCTCTAAGGGTCACAAGTTACTCATTCCTCAATCTAGGCCCGGCATGGCCAGGTGGTTAGGGCGCACGACTCGCAATCTGAGGGTCGTGGGTTCGAATCCCCATTACACCAAACATGCTCATCCTTTCAGCCATGGGGGCATTATAATGTGACAGTCAATTCCACTATTTGTTGGTAAAAGAGTAGTCCAAGAGTTGGTGGTGGGTGGTTATGACTAGCTGCCTTCCCTCTAGTCTTACACTGCTAAATTAGGAATGGCTAGTGCAGATAGCCCTCGTGTAGCTTTTCGTGAAATTCAAAACAAACAAACAATTCCTCAGTCTATGTTGATTTATATTTTTATATTGAGATTGTAGATGTCCAAGTTGGTTGCAGTTGGCTCCTATCCGAACTTTGTCATACGGGTGGTATCCCACCACTGTCGGCGTTTGTGGTGCACAAGGGTCAGGTACTGCAGTTCCGCGTTTTTCCCTTGGAATCGCATCAGCTTCACATGGGTTCTTCCGTATCGTACGTGTTTTTTTCTCTTCTCCTTTATTCCATCGTATTGTGCACACACCGTTCCATGGACAACTGGTTGCTACTGGCACCATCTTGTCAATTTTCATATCATCACATCCTGGCTTCCCTTTCAGGACTGAGATATCTATTCTTGCTCCAGTTCAATATGTCATCAGTCTGGGTATTTTTCATCTCATCTCTGAGTTGGGCTTAGCTGATTCCCATCTGGCTCACCGCAATAGAATAGGATGCCACATTCTTACAAAACATCTTCACATAATCAATATAGTTTCATAAAATACTAAAAAAATATTTAGAAGTTTCATGATTTCTGCATGCTACCATTTATTTTTGTTTAACGTTTACTGGCAATGACCAGCATTAAAATATTTGAAACTTAAAGCCACAATTTCCAGTTAAAGGGTTTTGTTTTATCTACAAAACCTTTTGAGAGTCTGATTAAACATCTGTATTAGCCACAGTTTCTAGTGAAAGGATTTGGTTTCATTTAAAAAACCTTGTGGAAGTCTGATTAAACATCTGTCTATCAGCCACAGTTTTCAGTTAAAGGATTTGGTTTTATCTACAAAATACTTGTGAGAGTTTGATTAAACATCTGTTAGCCACAGTTTCCAGTTAAAGGATTTGGTTTGATTTAAAAAACTTTGTGAGAGTCTGATTAAACATCTGTTTATTAGCCACAGTTTCCAGTTAAATTATTTGGTTTGGTCTATACATTCAAAATTTTATTGAACTACTATTTTATAAATGTATGTCAATAAACTTGTTATCAGATTTTAATTCAAATTTTACTATTCATTAGTTAATTTCTTAATTTGAAAGTAAATATAAAAACAACTAAATATCGATTTTGTATGTCACATTGGTATGTCATCTCCTGTGTTTGGTCAGATTACATTTTCATGATGCCCACAATACAATGTCTATAGCTTCATATGAATTATAAACTCAGATTAATGATATTGGTAAGTTAGAATATATATATAATAAAAACCTCCTGCCTTTTCTATTTGTTAAGATATCATAATATTTATTAAATCCACCATATTGGTTCCACCCACGACTTCGTCATTTGAGAAGACTTGTTTATCTATGTGTGCTTTTTCATGCCTATAAGTTTACAACCAATCGAAAGCTCTAAATTTCCTGTATGTAATTCTGTTAGTCTTTCTAAGTTATTTACGAGAGGAAAGCTCTTTATATTTTTGGAGAGTTTGAAGTATTATGATCAGTGTTATTTTCAGAACAGTAATTCGATTTTTCCGATACAGTACCTGCCTCCTCTCACAAGCTTAACTATTCTCGTTCAGTGCTGCCCTCTATATGCAAACTTTTCTTTATTCATGCCACGACCCTTCTGTCCTCCCCCCTATTGGAATTGCAAGATGTCTCTCATGCAAATCATCATGCATCACCACCTCAGCAATAAGAGCATGACATTCTCATGTGACACATGTGACTCACTCTACACTCGTCTACCAAACTACCACTTCTCATTTGGCAGTGCTTGTGTTCGGACATGCTCTTTTATTTAGTTAATGCTTCACATTCAAATTTCTTTCCTAACGAAGTGGTTGTTTTTTAAATTAATTTGCATTCATTCAGCCTCTTTCTTCTATTAGTATTTATCAGTTAATTCTAGTTGCCTTATTTTCTGCACACAAACTTGATGAACCTTTCTGTGCAATGAATTCCGAAGCTAACATTCGGGAGTTACGCCAGTGACCAGTATTTTTTCTCAGGCCTCAGATGTGGGCATATCAGTGGTGGATTTATCTGCTTTTAAATTCCAGGAGATCAAATGTTGCATGGGATAACCTTTGTTTCCGGACATTGTCCAGGCTGACAAGGACCTCATCTTTTTTCACCTCCAGATTTTGCCATTCCTTCCCATTCCCAAACTGACGAGTGTACTAGGCCTAATGTGGTCTTTATGGATTTTGTGTCTCAGGTTTGTGATGTTTTATCCCTCCTTTCCCCTATTTCTTATGCACATCATCCTTCCTTACTGTATGAAAAATTTTCCCAACCCCTTTTTGGTTTTTCCTCCCTCGCCTGATATTCGGGTTCATGCTGATCACTTTGCCTCACAATTAAGTGGGGTGATTAGCATGACATGCCCCAATATGGAATTCAGATCAGTTCGCACTTCCCTACCATTGTGCTGATTACTCATTTTTAGACCAGCAATTGTTAGGTTTCTTATTGCCTATTTTGGTGGTGGTTCCTGAATCATCTCAGTCTTACCCATGCCCAATATTCTCGCTTGTCTCTTACCCTTACAAATCTATCACGGTATCTTTCTTCCACACACCTCCTATCTGTGGCTCTCTACAGAAATCCTGAGAGGTTTTCTGGAGATACCCTTTCCCTTCTCTCCTCCACTTTAGCCCACATGTCATCTTCAGCTCTGGCATTACATACATGTTTTTTTATTGTAGGGACCTTATAGGATGTGATGCCATATTGGCTTGGGTCTGTTTACCCTAGTCATATCTTTGGGATTTACGTATGGGCCCCATTTCTGAGGTGTTACGTTTTTATATACGGTTCCTGAAATTCTGGAGCCTCGGGTAACATTGATCCAACAACATTCCACCCTTACTAATATCATAGCCTGTTTATTTCAGTCAGAGCCTCATTTGCCTCCAATTACCATTTCCCATCCTTCCCTTTCCCAGCTCTTACCCCGCCCCTTCTACTCGGGGTACTTCTTCTCGTCACTTTCCTTGACGATGCACCCCCTGTCACCATCAGTACCAGTGATTACTCTGTGGGTTCTGGTCCAGTAGGAACTTAATTGTTCAAATTTCTTCATTGCTGACATTCCTTCATTGGCAATCAATGGGTGCTTCAGGTTCTGTCAGAAAGATTTGTTGTCCGGTTTCTTACCCCATCTCCCCTTACACCATTTCCTTCCCTCCTTCTCAATATCCCATGACCAGCCAGTATCTTTCAAAACTGGTTTGGGAATTGCTCTTGCAGTGGGCCATCAAACCTGTTCCCCATCCTTCCTGGTGTTTTTATTCCAGCCTTGTTGTTGTCTCCAATAAAACTGGGGATTGGTGGCTGGTAATCGATTTATCTCGTCTCAACTGCTTCGACATAGTCTGCTGATGTTCATTCAGACAATTCTATGGTGGTGGCATATATCAACCATCAAGGGGCACCTGGTTCAGAGAACTCTGTTTTTGCTCATTAGATCTCTTATACTGTGCCCACACACATCACATTCATCTTATTGCATATCACGTGCCAGATGTTTTCAATCTGGTCATAGGTTGTCCTTTACACCTCAACTGTATATATCCCACAGAGTGGTCTTTTGATCCTCTTGTTTTCAGGGATCTTTGCCATTGGTGGGATTCTCTCCACGTGGATGCCTTTGCTATGGGCCTCGATAACAAGTTAGCTCTCTTTTGGTCGCCTGTACTTCATCTCCATGCTCTGACAGTCAATGTCTTCATCCAGGATTGGTCACATAAGTATCTTTGTGTGTACACACCCATCCAATTACTTCATCGGGTGATTTCTGTCATCCAATTCATTCCTGTCAGGTCCTCCTGATTCCTCCTTACTGGCCAGCTTAGCCTTTGGTTTCCATGGTTACAGCAACTGCTCCTCTTCCCTCCTGTTCCTCTTCCACTTTCTCCCTATCTTCTTCATCAACCTCGGTCACATGTCCTACATCCCACTCTTCACATCCTGCATCTTCATGCCTGGCTTTCGTCTGGCCCTTGGCAACAAGATCTGGTTTCACACGGCAAGTTTATTCTTTGTTAGCCAGTTCCATCTGTCCATCTTGCATGGAAGTGTGCCAATGCAAATCGAAGGTATTCTGTCAGTGGTCTACAACTAGGGGGTTTCCCACTGGCTGCCCTACTGTGGCTTGTGTGGCAAAATTTCTCACCTTGATCTTTAACTGTCAGTCTTCAGCTTCCTCACTTTCGGGATATCGGGCAGCCTTATCCCATACCTTTCATATTTCCAATATGTTAAGTTTTTACTCCACCAGTCATTACCATGCTCATGTGCTCCTTCCAGTATGATATGTTGCCCTCCCGGGTGACCTGTTTTTCTGGATTAGGATATTAACGTGGTTCTCCATTCCCTTACTTTACCTTTGTTTTAACCACTTTTCTTATGTTCCATGTTTCATCTTTCCCTTAAAACATACCTCCTCCTTCTCTTAACCTGTGGATGTTGATGGTGTGATTTGTTTGCCATTGACATTTCATGTACCCTTCATCCAGATCATTCCTTTCTCTCAAAGACATCTGCAGCTCGGGAGTGTGGTTTTTCCTTTTCTCCTATTTCTCATCTTTACCCTCGACCGGATCCAGATAGGCATTTTTGCCTGGTCAGGGATCTTCGTTGTTATATTGCTCATACTACTTTTTTTCCAGGTACATGTTCCTGACTCTTTATCCCTGGCAGTTCTCCTCCTTTTTTGATCTTTCACTTTCTACCCTTACCAATTTAGTCTATCTTTTGATACGATTGGCCTGTTCCTCCTTACCTTCTTCCTCCCAGAATTTGTTCCAGGTGTCCTCCCATCAGATCTGACACCTCATTTTTTCCCTTTCTTCTAGTCTTTGTCGTACAGTGGAGGAGACTGTGCAGTCTGGCATGTGGACCACACCTAGTACATTAATCTCCCACTATTTCCATCATATCATGGTTTCCTCTTCATCAGGGTTTCGTCTGCCACCTGTGGCCATTCTTCAGACTTCGGTGTGACTCTAACTGGTAAGTTTTTATTCATACTTTCCTTTCTTTTCAGGGGCCTATATCTATTTCTTTATCCCATGGATCCCACTCTGTGGTGAGTGGTGCCAGACTAGGTATTGTTTAACTCGAAATCCGCACTGTCCAGCCATGTTGACTCCTACTTTATCTTCCTTGGTTTTGCACGCTCACTGTTGAGATGGGTGTTCCACAAGATTGCTTGTAGGTGCATGACCTAATGATATTTTGCTTCATAAACATCCTGGACCATACCACCCATGGACTGCATGGGTAGAGTAGAAGGAGATTGATGCCCATCCCTGTCATGCCTGGAGTGAATAACTCGGTATGGTTGGTCTGCTTTTCAAAATAAGGTTTTGTGGTCACTCATTGCATTGTCTCAGGTGATGACGTTCCTCCAGACTCTACACTACATTGTCACCCTCCTTTCTGTGAGTGGAGTATGGGAGTCCTTATCACTTTCCAGTTCCAAGCTGCTGGGGTGTTTGACCATGGAGGGCGGTGGGGTTCTGCAGGTGTAGGTGACATGATACCCCCCTATTTGTGATAACCAATGACAATGGAGTGAGATGTCAGAATGTAGTTCACCCGTTCGATTGGGAGCCCTCATCCTACCCTTGCGTGGATGTCTGTACCCTGTGGGCAGGTTTTAGATTTAGAATGAACAGATCAACATAAATCCTTACACAGTTTCAGGTTGTCTAACTTCCTCCCTCAGTTTTTCCATCTGTGTTGTGGTTCACAATGGTCGCATGTGGAATTGTTTCGATTCTGTCCTTAGCTATCCCTCCTCCTCCTCTTCTTCTTATGGGGATGTTATTACCATTTGGATGGTCCAGGCCTGTTTCACAGTTGGGGGATTTGATTGCATGCGATAGACATCCTTTTGATACGGGATGTCAATTCCCGGATCAATAGACTGGTGATGATCCTCATGGCATACCCAGAAATTGGTGCGGGTCTTAATCCCCAATTCTTATGTTTGAAGATAGTATGATATGCATCCTACCCTCGTGCAGATGTTGGAACCCCGCAAGGAGGTTTTGGATGTTGATGACTTACCAAGTACAATCTGCCACGTCCTAGTCACTCTACACTTAGGGGCACATCTTTTGTTTACCCATTTTTCTCATTGTGGGATTGAGTTACAGTATATTTCTATGGTTAGGATCACTTTCCTGACACATTCTCTCCCACTCGGATGTGCACATCTCATTTTCTGCCGTTATATGTTACACATTCCACAGTTGGGCGAAGAGTATATCTGACTCAGAAGTGGTACAGTTCCCCTCTACTGATCTTTGGAGCTGAATCTGTCATTTCCAAGGGTATCCGAATGCTTTTGAGGGGTACTTCTGTCATTCCCTAGCACTGGTCCCTCCTCCTTATCAATGTGAGATTCTCACTAATCTTGTGAGATGAGTAAGTACTGTATTAGGTGCTTACTTCTTCTCACCCTTCCTCCCCACATTTCTTCAATGCTGACATCTGCCAAACATCGAAGTGGTAGTTCGGTAGAGGAAGTCACTTGCATCGTGTGAGCATGTCATGCTCATATTGGTGAGGAGATGATGCATGATGAGTTGCTTGAGAGACATGTTGGAATCTTGCACTCCAATAGGGGGGAGCAGAAGGCTCGTGCCATGTGTAAAGAAAAAGTTCGTATATAGAGGGCAGCACTGAATGAGAATAGCTAATCTTGTGAGTACCTATCAAAAATACATTTTCAGTATAGGAAAATTATAACTTTTAGACCCAAATACAACATAGTTAGGAAGCCTGGTAAATTGCAATATATTTTTGTGGTATTGGTATCATCATTTATAATTTTTTGATATTGAAAAATGCATATAATAAAGTCTACAAAACATTTTTCTACATCGACATGTGAATTTGGACAAGGCTTATAACGATGGTTAGCAAGTATGACTCACAAGTGCAAAAAAGAACTTCAAAATATCATAAGTAGTGAAGATCATTTTTTTTCCAGATAGTTTTTATTTACTGTTCTATGTTTAAGAAAAATAACTGAAATTAAATATCTAATTTGTGAGTAGTAATAATAATATATAGACACACACACATGTAGTGTATGGTAACCAAAACCTCTTTGTACCTTACAAAATATTGGAGACCACACCTTTATTGGTTACTATGTAAGCATGGTAAAATAGGAAACATTATGTTCATAAGCACTTTCCTACTTACAGTATAACAGTCCTGACCATCCAAGTTTATTGGATCAGATACAACTTTGTACACGGCCATATCATAAATATTTTCTCTCACTTTTATATAGCACTTTAGATAATTCTTGTTTCAAATGTTGTAGTGTGTAAACAAGCAAATAAATCCTACCCCACTGTGTTTTCAGAGCTGGGAGTCTAATAGACTGTAGGAAACGTCTGGTTATCAACCAACATTCAAATACCTACCAAGTTTATTGAAGCCCAGACTTTCTACAAAACCATAGCATAAGCATTTTATGATACTTTAGACAATTCTAATTGTAACCATTATTTTGTCAACAAGTTGATAATTCCTACCCCACTGTATTTAAAAAAAAAGGGAAAGTTCTGAGAATTGTGCATCAAAAGTTTATTTGGTATTGACAGTGTCAAAGTACTCAAAGTATTGTAACACCTAAACAGGAACAGTGATTCATTGCTTTATATTTGGCAGGTTTCTACTTCAGCCGGTAACAGTAGAATAAACATAGGAAATAGATGTAAAAAGATTAGAAAAAACTCGGGAGATTTACTTTGGAACTTCGTTGTCCATACTGGAAAGGAGAGACAGTACTATTTATTTTGTTTTTTCTAATTTCTAAGCCACCTGCTAGCAATAAAGTAACTAAATAAAATAAGTGTGAAGAGGTGAGAAGTGTAAATTCTGACCATAAGTACTTTGAAATTTTGTGATAAATACTAACAATACTATACATTTTATTTTGCATTTACAACTTTTATTTACATTATACTTTGATTACTAACCTACAACCTGGAGAATTAAGTATAATGTTGCAGTTGAGAAAATAACAGATAAATATAAAGCTTTACTGTGCATTACGCTATTTGATACGGGAACATGAGCTGCACGTGGACAATGTAATTTTCAACTTGTGTTGGGGTATTTTTAATCATACATGATTCAAAGGTCAATAAAACAAAAGTTAATAAATATATAAATAGATGTATACTGTTACAAGATTTAAGCTTCTTAGAATAAATATTTCTGGTTTCATGTTACAATTTCTAAAACAAAATGAAAGGTAATTTGTATTTATATTCTAATTTTTATTATGGTTACGAGGTCAGTCAAATTGACCAACACTGTATAAAGTTAGCATTGATAAAATAATAGATTAAATAAAAATTTTTATTAAAAAAAAATTTGATTACCTAGAAGAATATAGAGATTACACAAATGAAAATTGACAATTTTCAGATAAAGAAAAGTATTTTTGATCTTAAAATCAAAATTACTTTCCACATTGGATAGTCAATATTCTGAAAGGAAACAATTATGAGCAAATACTTAATTTGATAACCTGATATTTCGTGTATGAAAGCCTTGTAATGTTTGCTAATAATCTGCGAAACTTTGTAAAGATCTTCGTCTTAGTTCCTCCCGTTCCGTTGGGTACATTGGTCAGCGAGACTTTACCATCTGCCTCTGTCATGAGTGGTCTCCACCGCTTGGTCAAATGTTAGATCCACCAGTTCCAAATCCTCTTTAAAAGTTCTTCGCCATGTCTTCTTTGACCTTCCTCTCCCCCTTCTCAAATTTGGCAGCACCCACTCCATGGATTTCTTTGCTGGTCTTGATACTGGCATTCTCAGTACATGTCCTGCGAATCTGAGCCTTCTCTTATTAACAGATTCTTGCAGGTCCCTTTGGCCTGCCCTTCGCAAAACTTCTTCATTTCTCACATGATTTCTATATGATATTTTTAAGATTTTTCTCAAACATTTCCGATGGAATACATTCACTTTATTCTCCATAGCTGCTGTTCTTCTCCAGGTTTCGCTAGCATACAAGGCTGTAGGTATTACAATGGCGGAGTATAATTTGATTTTAGTCTCTTTTCTGGTGGTGCTCGAGTTCCAAATAGGTCGAAGCCTATTGAACACAACTATTAAGTCTTGCTTGAACATCAATGTCTGATTCACCGTTAGCCGCTATCTTACTACCCAAATACACGAAA
>NW_013670851.1:0-546 GCF_000517525.1 Limulus polyphemus | reverse complement strand
TCCTTCAATCGTTACTGCCCTGTCCAGATTGTATCCGACTGTCATGGTCTTAGTTTTCGTAGTATTTATTCTAAGCCCAACTTCCTTACCAATCTCTTGTAAATTCCTTGTTGGAAGAAGGAATTGCCAATGCAAAGTCCATTGACATTGCTGAAGGTTCTAAATCGATCACCATTTTAATTTGTTACAGGTGACGATGCAAACGGCCCCACCGTTCCTTCGATGTTAATTCTTTCTGGGGACACTCTTGCGTTAAAATCGCCCATCACCATCAATATGTCATACCTATGAACCCCAAGTAGTGTTTTTTGCATTGAGGATCGGATATTTCCGAAACAAGACTTCCTTTGTAAAGATACTTGTACATTATTAAAAATTAGAATATAATTACTCTCATGGATACTTTTGTTGTTACAAGCTGAGTGGATCACACCCAGACCGTATTCATAGGGTTAAAGCATAATTACTGTCATGGATACTTTAGTTGTTACAAACTGAGTGGATCACACCCAGCCCGTATTCATAGGGTTAAAGGATAATTACTGT
>NW_013670850.1:71031-73372 GCF_000517525.1 Limulus polyphemus | reverse complement strand
AAGGTTAGTGTACTTTTGTTTAAGGTTAGTGTACTTTGTTTAAGGTTAGTGTACTTTTGTTTAAGGTTAGTGTACTTTGTTTAAGGTAGTGTAGGTTTGTTTAAGGTTAGTGTACTTTTGTTTAAGGTTAGTGTACTTTGTTTAAGGTTAGTGTACTTTTGTTTAAGGTTAGTGTACTTTTGTTTAAGATTAGTATATGTTTGTTTAAGGTTACTGTATGTTTGTTTAAGGTGTAATATGAAGAACAAAACGATTTAGTTAAATTAACTATAAAGAAATATGGAGTAAGTCCTTACTTAAAACCGATAAGTAAACACACTAGTTTTGGTGTGGAAATCCACGCAGCTTGGATATATTCATGAATATTAGGATTTGTAATCGTGCACATCCAGCAGCAGTGACCACAGCTACAAAATAAAGCTTAAACAAACGTACACTAACCTTAAACAAACATACAGTAACCTTAAGCAAAAGTACACTAACGTTAAACAAACATACACTACCTGAAACAAACACTAACCTTAAACAAACCTACACTAACCTTAAACAAACCTACACTACCTTAAACAAACATACACTAACCTTAAACAAAAGTACACTAACCTTAAACAAACCTACTCTAACGGAAACAAACTTACATTACCTTAAACAAACATGCAGTAACCTTAAACAAACATACAGTAACCTTAAACAAACATATACTAACCTTAAACAAAAGTACACTAAACTTAAACAAAAGTACACTAACCTTAAACAACAGTACACTAACCTTAAACAAAAGTACACTAACCTTAAACAAACCTACACTAGCCTACAGCAGGAATCTAACTCCTATTCTAGTGTTATAAGCTCTCAACCTTACCAGTGAACTATTGGTGGAGGGTTAATTTTTGAAATAGTTTGAAATACCCTTAAGTGGTCAACTCTGTTGTGATATTATCATGATGGAAAACATTCATCTGATGATTTCAGTGTACGGTAATTAGTATATATTAACATTTTTTTGAGGACTACTTCATAGCATTAAGTACTTCCATCCAATTTGTTATATTGAATTGACATCATTAGTTTAAGATTCAGTTCCGAACTTTCTAGTTTACACTCTTTTGATCAAAAGTTCATATTCGTTTGTCTACGAAAATGAAGCGTTTAAATTAAATTAAAGTACATAAAATGTCGTAAATATATATAGTAACAGTTCCTTCAGTTCTTTCGCATATCAAAACTGCAACCGTCATCCTTTGCTTGAGACTTTTCGGAACAAACACGGTTCCATAACTTCAAGTTTAAGTTGAAAATATGTTCGTTCTGTTTCAATGGACAACTGGTGTGTTTACCAAATCTTAACGTGACGCAGTTCACTGGTTCAATGTTGTATTATTCAACGAGACGATACACCAGTAAATATGTTCAACTGTATTTATTTATTGTTAAAAAAACGTTTGCATTAAGGTGATCCTACGTATTATGACTTAACAGCTACTTTCTCGCACCGAAGTTGTGAGTAAGACTAGGTCATATACTACTTTGTGAGTTTGTTAGAAATATTGTTGATAGTTTATTAAAACTATACCGTTGAAAAGTATTTTGAATAATTCCGTAGTCACTTACTGCCTGATAATGACCAAGGGAATGTCAGAAGCTTAACAGCATCATATCTATCAGACCTAGAGAAAAACGTCATCAAACATTGGTCCTTCTGATACAGTTTGGTATTTTTGCAACACTAAAAAGTGACCCGAATTACAAATTACGACACCTATTATCAGTAATGGATTAAAACTCGGTGTTATTGTTATTTCACGAATGATTTTGTTTGATAACTTTTCGATTTTTTCTAATAAATATCTTTTTATCACAGTAGATCTTTACATGCTGACGTAACAATTGTTCTTGCTTTGAGGGTAAATATTTGAGAAATATGAAGTTCCTCAACATCTGTTTGATTTTTCTGTACTTTATTTATAACATTTAATTTGGTTTGCTGAACAGAGCTACTCCAAGTAACAGATTCAAACTATTGTGACATTTTATAGGTTTTAAAACGGCTCATAAATCTTATTATCTCTGTTCTTTCTCCTTACCATGTTACCAGTAATATAACACCGTATGTTACCTATATGTAGTTCTTACTGTACCGTATGTTACCTATATGTAGTTCTTACTGTACCGTATGTTACCTATATGTAGTTCTTACTGTACCGTATGTTACCTATATGTAGTCTTACTGTACCATATGTTACCTATATGTAGTTCTTACTGTACCGTATGTTACCTATATGTAGCTCTTACTGTGCCCTAGTAAAGAATATCAGTTGTAATTAACTATTTGGATCTATAG
>NW_013670850.1:68702-70036 GCF_000517525.1 Limulus polyphemus | reverse complement strand
TGTTAAAATATATCACAACGTGATATGCTTATACAACTGTCATTATCTTTGTTAAAAGATATCACAACGTGATATGTTTATACAACTTTCATTATCTTTGTTAAAATGTATCACAACGTGATATGTTTATACAACTTTCATTATCTTTATTCAAATATATTACAACGTGATATGTTTATACAAACAACACCATTTACCAAAAAACATATATTTTATAAAAGGTTCAAGAAATATATCTAAGTTTATAGACGTACAAACAGAAAAAGTAAAACCGTTTCCATGGCTACCTTGTAATCAGGTGTAACTAGGAATAAACAGCATGCGTGATCCGGAAACCATAAAATTTATAAGGATTTAATAAAAATAAAACCATTATGTTCATTCGTGTCTGATCCGAATACGCGAGACAAATACAATTAAATTGGCGATAAATTTAATTTATTTAAAGTTAATTGAAATTCAGTGATCCCCACAATTTCACCAACATTTGGCCGCAGACAATTCAGACAACAAACTTTTGTGCCTATGAGTTCCTGTATTTCAAGAGTAATTTACTGGAACTAGCTTCAATATTTTACCTGTATGTAAGGTACAAAGATATATTGTGAATCTGGGTAATCCTTCAATCAATTATTAGCAGCAGCTCCAAATAAAATACCTTCGACATTTTTCAGCCTTTGAAATCTTTAGAATTAGCATCAATAATTCGCATTGTTAGATTTGTTTGTTTTAGAATTTTAGTGCAAAGTTAAAAACGAGAGCTGATTTTGAACAAATAGTGGGGTCTGACCGTCACTCTTATAACGTATCCGTGGCGCAAAAAACGGAGCGAGTTTTCAAAGTAACGAGAATAGAACCATGACAAATTAGATTCATAGTCTAGGCACATCAACCCAAAAGTTACGCCCTGGCGCATTCACACTCGCCGCTAAAGAAAAAAATTAAGGATTTTACAATACGCTTAATCGTATCTGAAACTTAAAACAAATCATATTTTGTACAAATATACTCTAGAGAACAACAAACAACTTCTATATACAAACATTACAAGAAAATGTACCATTTTGGACTGTTTAATAGTTTATTCGTGGCAGAAAAAATTAGATACTTCATAGCGAAACACTACTGTAAATAAGAGCGTCAGGAGTCAGTATTTCTTTTTGTGTTTTCAAGAAAACCTTCACATAAACAAAATTATACTTATGTATATGTACACCTGGAAAAAAGTTAAGCACCTCCAAATATTTTTCAGGATTGCTTATTGAAAATAAGGTTTAATTTTCATGATGTTGAGCAATGTTCATAATTTCAAACATAATTAAAAGGATGTGAGC
>NW_013670850.1:60008-67782 GCF_000517525.1 Limulus polyphemus | reverse complement strand
ACAAGAACGTCGAATCTGAATCACTTGAAAAAAACACGGGGGTGCTTAACTTTTTTCCAGGTGTATATTTTATAGGACACTTCTCAAAGAAGATATGACGTTACTTAGGGCAACTTGCACGTCACTTATATATAATACTATTCATTGAAATATATTTTATGAAATATATAATTAGTGCCTGAATATAAGTAGCTAAACGGAAACAGTGTTAATTAACCTTTGTTTCTTTAAACAAACATTCTGCGCATGTGTTTAAGAGGTTTGAGAACAATGCATCGTTCGTCTGACAACTTGATAATGTTAGTAGATTCTATCGAACCTTTGTTTGTTTAAATAAATATTCTGCGCATGTCTTTAAGAGATTTGAGAACAATGCATCGCTCGTCTGACAACTTGATAATGTTAGTAGATTCTCTCTAACCTTTGTTTCTTTTAATTTTGTAATACGACGCTAATTTGTCTTTGTGACTTTCCAAGTTTGCAACATGAAACATCATCTGTCGTTTAATCAGTAATAAAATAATAGCACTAAAAGGGCAAATGAAAATTAATAACTAGACAGTATGACAACAGTGGTAAAGAGAACTGGGAATGAGGATTAAATTAATGTTGATCAGATAGCCTGAATCATATGTAAGTAAACAGAAATAGATCACTTAATACAAAGAGAAGTGGTTGGAAGAAGTGGAATCGATTGTATAAATAATTAGTGGAGCATCTTATCTACTTTATATTTAAATAGCATGTCTTGCAAAGGTCAGATAAGAAAAACGAATTGTAGATAGCAGAAGAACTATTAATGAAACACTAAGGGCGTTTCTTGTATACTTGAGATGTCCTTATGTGTTTCATGGCAGAACATTTGTTCTCCTGGTCGTTTTGTTAGTGCAAAGCTACAAAACGGACTCTTTGTGCTCTTTTTTTTTATCATTGTAAGTTCTGTGAAGTTGTACCTTGAACTATTTATCGTAACTTGGTGCTCGAGTATTGGTACTATTCTCCAACCAGGAGAGTAATTAAATTATTTTTACATTTAATAGATATATTTTGTTTGTTTGTTTTTGAATTTCGCGCAAAGCTACACGAGGGCTATCTGCGCTAGCCGTCCCTAATTTAGCAGTGTAAGACTAGAGGGAAGGCAGCTAGTCATCACCACCCACCGCCAACTCTTGGGCTACTCTTTTACCAACGAATAGTGGGATTGACCGTCACATTACAACGCCCCCACGGCTGAAAGAGCGAGCATGTTTGGTGTGACAGGGATTCGAACCCGCGACCCTCAAATTGCGAGTCGAGTGCCTTAACCACCTGGCCATGCCGGGCCCCTGTATTTTGTCATGTAAGAAAAAAATATTAATGAGTTTATTATGTCCATGATATCACAATTAATTATATTTACTGTTTCTACTAAACTCAAACATGACCATACGGAGAGTTTCCCCTAATTTTTTAATAAAATAAAATAATCATATACCGGGTTGATTGATTTAACTGACTTATTGAAAACTTAAGTATTTGTATTAGCTCAGTTCATTATTCTTATTCTACTTTTTACAACATCAAGATTATGATTAGATGTACGTGTAACTCTTTGTATCAATATTTTTTGAAACTTGTTCCAACATGTAACTGAAATTACAAGGTGAAGAGTAGGGCTGGTCTTTCCTGAAGGTGAAGAAGAGGACGGTCTTTCTTCAAGGTGGAGAGAAGGACTAACCTTCCCTGAAGGTGGAGAGGAGGACTGGTCTTTCTTTAAGGTGGAGACGAGGACTAACCTTCCCTCAAGGTGAAAAGGAGGACTGATCTTCCCTTAAGATGAAGAGGAGAACTGGCCTTCCTTCAGGATGAAAAGGAGGACTGGTCTTCTTTTAAGGAGAATAGGAGAAGTGGCCTTCCCTCAGGATGAAAAGGAGGATAGGTCTTTCCTGAAGATATAGAGTAAAACTGGTCTTCCCTCAAGGTGAAAAAGAGGACTGATCTTCCCTTAAGATGAAGAGGAGTACTGGCCTTCCCTTAAGGTGAAGTGGAGGACTGGTCTTCTTTTAAGGAGAATAGGAGAAGTGGCCTTCCCTCAGGATGAAAAGGAGGATAGGCCTTTCCTGAAGATATAGAGTAAAACTGGTCTTCCCTCAAGGTGAAAAGGAGGACTGATCTTCCCTTAAGATGAAGAGGAGTACTGGCCTTCCCTTAAGGTGAAGTGGAGGACTGGTCTTCCCTCGGAGGCTATCAACCAAGTTTAACCGAAATGTACGAAATTAAACGTCTTTAGTGACATAAGAGTTCTTATATTCCTTACGTCATTCACTGTTCGTGGTTATATGATGCTAAAGTTCTGACTTCAATAGCTATGAAACAGTAAACGTTGAATATGACGAAGCTAAACTTCTGAATGACTGGTCCATATTTAGAATAAAACATCCTAAGATCAAGGATCAATGTAAACATGATTAAACGTAGATTACGAGCATTGTTGTCTCAATATTTATTTATTCATATGCTAGAGAAGTTTACCATCGGTCATATCATAAATCCTCTTCCCTCTTAATATCTATTCACGTGCATAGTTCACGTAGCGTTGCACCGTTACTGCTCCTCATTCTGAGCAACCGACCACAGGGAACCAACCACTTTAACCTTATTACTTACTATTACTGAATATTGTGTAACACTTGTTAGTATAATCATATTTATTTTTAAAACCCAACGGCAATAAGAAAATAGTTATATTAAGTCTACAACGACTTAACTCTTTATGTTAAGTCTACAGCGACTTAACCCATGGTAATTTTGGCACTTCTCCTTCCAGTAATATTTTCAAAGAAAGTTGGAAATATTATTATACACTCTTCTAATTTTTGAAAGTCCCTAAGGAACCAGATAAAAAATTTAGTGTTGAAATATAATAAACCTAACACTAACGCCATATATTAAGAACAATTAATTTTAATCATGCTTCGCTAGCTTTGACAAGGAGTTCACACCATAATAACCGTTGAAACTTTACAGAATGGATGGCAACTGCCTGTTGTAGACACACAAGTTTAGAGGACGACGTTTCAAAAGTCTTCCACCTTTCGTCTTCATGTCAGTGTTTGTAAGGTGTTGTCGGTCTTTATAGTGTTCTGGTGAATTGTGGAGAGCGTGTTATGATTTGAGGAGAGATTTCCTGTAGACTTAACCAATGGTAACCACAGGTTACTCACCTTTAATCCGGAAACTTTGTTTAGTGAAGGTTTATTTATCTTAATGTAAAATTATCATTTAATTTTTCTTGTCTTCCAGAATTTGTCCGTGCCGATGATTTTAGTTTTTTCCCAGTTTATTTTATGTCCAGTTGACATGGCGTGGTCTGCAACGGCTAAATTTTGTGTTTTCATGAATCTTGTGCTGTCTTTATGTTCTATTATTCTTGTCACGAGCTTTCTTCCCGTTTCTCTAATGTATATTTCGTTGCAGGAACACGGAATTGCGTAAATGACGTTTTTGTGTTTCTCATTATTAGGTTGCTGTTTGTTTTTTACCAGCATGGAACTTAATGTCATGTAGAATTTCCACCGGACTTCTATGTTGAATTTCTTTGCTATGCGTTTGAGTTTTTTACTGAAATTTTGCAGGTAGGGGAAGTAAATGGTAGTAGTGGTAGTGTTTTTCTGATCCTTTCTTTCTGTTGTGGTCTTCTTTAGGGAGGTTTTGATGAAGGATGAGGTGTAACCGTTCTGTTTCGATGGATGTTTTATCGCAGATGTTTTCCACTCTCTTGTTTAGGGATTGGATTATGCCACGTTTTATCGAGGTTGAATGTTAGTATCTGTTCATGTGGGTGGGTTTTCTGTATACAATTGTAGCGATTTTTCTCTCTTGTCTGCTGTTAAGTATGTCAAGAAACGTTAGGCTGTTTTGTTCCTCTATTTCCATGGTGAAGTGGATTCTTTTGTCTACGGAATTAAGATGTTCTAAGAAGGCTGGTAAGTATATAAATGACTGTGGTGCCAAATAACGAAGGTGTCGTCAACATAACGTCTGTAGAAACTTGGATTTATAGGTGTGGATGAGAGGGCTCTTCCATGAAAATGTCTGCTAGGATTTGGGAGATTGGTGATCCCATGACTACACCATCTGTTTGTTCATAGAATTCCTTGTTGTATTGGAAATAAGTTGATTGTAGTCGTTAGTTCCATGATAGCGTTTATCTTCATGTCGGTTCTGTGTGGTAATTCAGCAGTCGTTGTCTGGTTATCTGAAGGGTTTCTGAGCTTGTGTGACGTCAAAACTGACAAGAATATCCTGAGATCTAATGTATAGCTTCCTGAGTTGATCTTTGAAATCCGTCGAGCTTTCAATGTGATTTCCTCGTAGTGGAGATGAGATAGGTACCAAGAAGGTAGCTAGTTGATAGCAAGGTGTGTTATAGCACTGACGATAGTCCTTAAAGGTATGTTGGGTTTGTCCGTAGAACTGAGGGGGTGGGGTAGTTTTCGTTGGTTCTTAAGTCTTTGGCTAGCTTCTTGTTGATTAAGTTTGTTCAGTATTCTATTGATGAGTCTCTCTGTCTTTTCTGTAGGGTCATTGGTGAGCTTTTTATATTGGTATTTGTTTAGTAACTGCTTGATCTTCGTGTCATAATCTTTGATGTCTAGGATGACTATAGTGTTTCCTTTGTCTGCTGGTAGGATCTTGATATTGTTGTCTCGTTTTAGATGGTCCAGTGCACTGCATTCTTGTTTAGTGATGTTCGGTTTTGGTTTCGTGGCATTCCTGAGGATGGTGTAAGTTTGAAGTTGGAATTGTTCACACGTAGGTTTGGGAGGTTTTTGTGCAGCAGATTTTAAGGTTGCAGCTATGTCAACAGTTTCTTTGACTAAACAGTATCTATGTAAAATTGTACTTCTCGCTTCGCGTGATTAGAACATTATTTTAATCTTGTATTATCTAATGTGTCCAATTACCGTTATTTTCTCTTGCCTGGTGATGATCTAAGTAGAGAGTCGAAACGTTGCATGGCCATATTTATATATACGTGTTATGTTATTGTTTTCAGTCGCCATTTTGAAAACTTATCCCATAAAAACATTTAAGATGGCCGCCGCGTGATTAGATCCTGTTGATATCAAGGCACAATAATAATGGAAGACGAGACTATTGAAAAAAAATAAATATATAATTTTACTGGTGAGTAAGTTCAGCTCATTTCAAATGGTGGGTTTAATGAGGGATGGTGCGCAAAACTGGTAAAGCGCGGTGGCGCCAGTATCGATGTGGTCCGTCCTCCGGTGGGACAGGTGTGAGTCTTCAGATTTACAATGTTAACTAAAATCAGGGGTTCGATTCCACTCGGTAGACATGGCAAATAGTCCGATGTGGTTTTGCTATAATAAAACATACACACTCGATGCGGTCCCAGCATTGGGCCAGCATACTTCAGTACTGGGTCAGCATACTTTAGGACTGGGCCAGTCACCAAGACTGTTTGAATTTATCTTGTTTTCCTCATGTTTATTTTACCAATTCCACCACAATTAGTGAGAAATGTGAAAATTGGAATAATTAAGACGGAATTTAATTGCATTGGAGCTAAAACTACTGGTAGAAAAGCCGATTTCATCGACAGGTAAACAAAGTTTGTTTGTTTGTTTGTTATGAAAAGAGGAGCTCAAGAGTTGGCGGTGGGTAGTGATGACTAGCTGCCTTCCCTCTAGTCTTACACTGCTAAATTAGGGACGGCTAGCGCAGATAGCCCTCGTTTAGCTTTGCGCGAAATTATAATGTGACGGTCAATCCCACTATTCGTTGGTGACGCCCCCACGGCTGAAAGGGCGAGCATGTTTGGTGGGACGGGGATTCGAACCCGCGACCCGCAGATTACGAATCGAGTGCCCTAACCACCTGGCCATGCCGGGCGCCCGTGTATTTAAAGTAGAGAAAAATCCGTGTATTTAAAGTAGAGAAAAGTCCGTGTATAATTCTACATAGCTTGTTGTTTAGTAATAGCAGTTATTTCAAACTACACCTAATATGCTTCCCATGGTGCCTTTCCATCATAATCTGTTGGTTTCACAATTGGTCGATGTAATTAAATTGGCTTGCTAAGATCCAGAACTCGATGAAGTACATTTTTAGTTGGAATAGTCCAGGAAGGATTTTCGGTCATTAATCGCGCACCAGTATAAGTAGCAGAAGTAGACTAGATGGGTTGTTCTATTTCATATGGCATAGTTAGAATATGGATCTTTTGAGTGGACGCAGAGAGAAATATGGCTGGTTTGATTTGAATTCGTTTTACACATGTTTTATATTGGTGTTAAAGTCCGTCTGCACATTTTTATACTTTACTGGTGTCTTGTTGTACTTCCTTGAGTTTGTTGTTATAGTAATTCTGTACTTCTTTAATGTCATTTTGTACTTCACTGATATATCTTTATACATTTCCTATGGCTTCTTCGATTAAAATGATTTTTTACGTAATACTTCTTACAATTACGTTCTTATTTCCGGTCGTTTTCTTCTTAATAATCTTTCCACTATTTTATCATTTATAGCAAATTTTTTATCACACTTCGAACATGTGTTGGCATCTTGAAGTTCGGTCTTGATTCTATTACATTTTTTTACCAGAATAATCTCACTCCTGACACCAGTATTGTAACATTTTCCATTATTATACGGATTCTTTTTAATTACTCGGTAAAAATAATGTAAAATACAGTCCACTTAATGGTAATGAAACATTGTATTTCTTGACTATAAATTCTACAAGTTCCAAGTAACTAACAATAAGATTAACTTCACACATAGGTTTAAAGATTTTCTCGGTACTGAAAACACAAACTCAAGAGATACAGTGCTAAACTAACTAATTGGCTGACTTAATTATCAATCAACAATGTTAACAACCTACTCTAAACATTAAGCCACGCGTTCACCCCGTGACATCAACACTTCCTCTGGCGAAACGACAATACAAACGTCAAAATTAAAATAAAAACTTAGCCTATAACAATATTTTATATGTTCTAGAGAGCCTGTTTGTTAGAGCACTTGAATTACAATCTATGGGTTGCAGGATCGAAATCCACTGACGAATATGCTTGTCTTTTCAACTGTGGGGGTGTTATAATGTGATGGTCAACCCCACTATTCATTGTTAAAGAGTAGCTCAAGAGTTGACAATGGAAGATATTGACTGGTTCTCTTCCCTTTAATCTATCACTTCAACATTGGGGATGGTTAGGGTTAGCGCAGATAGCCGTTGAGTAGTTTTTCGCGAAATTCAACAAACAAATAACGTTCTACAGTGATATAATAGCAGCTAGTCAACACCGCCAACTCTCGGGCTACTCATTATCAAAGACCAGTGGATTTTACAGCCACATTATAACGCTGCCGCGTTGGGTGACGGAATTCGAACCCGCGAATTGTAAGTCGAGTGATCTATCCACCAGGCCATTCTAGGCCCAAGAAACAGGAATAATGTTTAATATATTAAAATGTGGATAATGTTATAGTTGCTTGAATAACTTGTTTGTTTGAAGTTAAGCACAAAGCTACACAATGGGCTGTCTGTGCTCTGCCCACCACGGGTATCGAAACCCGGTTTCTAGCGTTGTAAGTCCGCAGTTAATAAAAGAAAAAGAGAAGTTCAACGTGGCATCAAACGCATTTCCAACCACACACATTAAACTGTGCTAATGTGTCGTGAAAACCAACCACACACACATTAAACTGTGCTAATGTGTCGTGAAAACCAACCACACACACATTAAACTGTGCTAATGTG
>NW_013670850.1:53436-59030 GCF_000517525.1 Limulus polyphemus | reverse complement strand
CCGGGCCGGTAAACAAAGTAATATGAGTGATAACACAGTGTCACGCTATTGTTTTGTTACATGAAAATAAACAAAGTAATATGAGTGATAACACAGTGTCACGCTATTGTTTTGTTACATGAAAATAAACAAAGTAATATGAGTGATAACACAGTGTCACGCTATTGTTTTGTTACATGAAAATAAACAAAGTAATATGAGTGATAACACAGTGTCACGCTATTGTTTTGTTACATGAAAATAAACAAAGTAATATGAGTGATAACACAGTGTCACACTATTGTTTTGTTACATGAAAATAAACAGAGTAATATGAGTGATAACACAGTGTCACGCTATTGTTTTGTTACATGAAAATAAACAAAGTAATATGAGTGATAACACAGTGTCACGCTATTGTTTTGTTACACGAACATAAACAGAGTTTCAATATGTTGGTAAGAACCTTGTTCTGAGTTGATGAATAAAACGATATACCCGTTGTTTTGAATGAATATACTGATATGTTTCTATTTGTCACTGACATTTTATAGGGTTAGGATGGTTTCCTCGGGTATATCAACTACTGGCTGGTTGAAACGTTTTATCTTTTTCAGTACTCACTCTGTTCTTTTCGTACACTGTGGTGTGATGGTCTTGGACCATCTGAACAAACTTGGAACGACACCTGGTTTTACTTGTCTTCTTTGGGGTGAAGGTGCCATCAACGGTTTCCTGTGTTCTAGATAATTCCAGATTTGAAGGCCACGAATGACCACCTATCTTAGAACATCTAACACACAACAAGTCGTTCGAGGCATTTTTGAACTATTATATTTATGAAGCAAACAGAAATCATGATAATATGGCGGGACAAAGAACATGAAGAATATAAACAACCGGGTATCTAACTACAGACAAGAACCGCATCGCTACCAGCGCTCTCTACTGGTATAATTAACACGGTCCTTCATAGAGGCCAAATAACTGACTGTTGTAATTGACTTTATTAGAATAACGTTTGGATAATATCACAGAATACATATAAAGTTATGTCTATATTTAATTACATAAAGCTCAAAGTACAACTACAAAGTACAATTAAGATTACTCGAGCTCGAGCAGGTTCTCTTAAATATACACTCTTAATAACGTAAATTAAAAGATGGTCGTCACATTTTTCGTATTATTCTAATGCAGTTGCTATATGTGGATCTAAAACTAATAAGAGCAATGATTGATAGGTAGGTGGTATTCTCAGTACAAAGTAAATAACGATTTTTTGGCTGCAGCTATAATGTGTTCCATATATTGGATCAGGCAACATTGTAGTTAGTACCCATATTCAGGCAACATTGCTGAAAGTATGCAAATGATTGTTATGCCACACTTTATGACCAGGCTTCTCCATCAAGACGATAAGAATTGATTTAATACTAGAAATAAACGATATTAGAACTGGTGTTATAATGTCGTTTATTTCTAGCATTAAAACGTATTCTGTACACCAATATGCACTACAGAAATTACATAACAATTGTGAACAGTAGTGATAGAACACTGTATAGTTAAGGGTATTTACTTTATTGTCGTTGATTCGATTTGTTGATACTTATATCGATCTTGAGCCTTGAACTGAAGTTTTCTTCGACGTTAGGCAAAGCGATGGTAGAGAATTTTAAAACACGGGTCGTGGACGATTTAACATCAACGCCAAATACTCTGTTGAAATATCTCCAAACATTTATATGAATGTTCCAGTATCCATGATTATGTATTGTATGAGTATACACCCGTATCCATGAGTATGTACCTGTATCCATGAGTATGTATCGTACATCTACGAGTATGTATCGTACATCCATAAGTATGTGATGTTCATCCATGAGTATGTATCGTACATCCATGAGTATGTATCGTACATCTATGAGTATGTATCGTACATCTATGAGTATATATCGTACATCCATGAGTATGTATCGTACATTTATGAGTATATACCTATATCCATGAGTATGTATCGTACATCTATGAGTATATACCTATATTCATGAGTATGTATCGTACATCTATGAGTATATACCCATATCCATGAGTACGTATCGTACATCTATGAGTATGTGATGTACATCTGTGAGTATGTACCGTACATCTATGAGTATATACCTACATCTATGAGTATGTATCGTACATCTATGAGTATGTATCGTACATCCATGAGTATGTGATGTACATCTGTGAGTATGTATCGTACATCTGTGAGTATGTATCGTACATCCATGAGTATGTATCGTACATGCATGAGTATGTGATGTACATCTGTGAGTATATATCGTACATCTGTGAGTATATATCGTACATCCATGAGTATGTACCTATATCCATGAGTATGCATCGTACATCTATAAGTATGTGATGTACATCTGTGAGTATGTATCGTACATCCATGAGTATGTATCATACATCCATGAGTATGTACCTATATCCATGAGTATGTATCGTACATCTATAAGTATGTGATGTACATCTGTGAGTATGTATAGTACATCCATGAGTATGTACCTATATCCATGAGTATGTATCGTACATCTATAAGTATGTGATGTACATCCGTGAGTATGTATCGTACATCCATGAGTAGGTATCGTACATCTATAAGTATGTGATGTACATCTGTGAGTGTGTATCGTACATCCATGAGTATGTGTCGTACATCCATGAGTATGTGTCGTACATCCATGAGTATGTACCTACATCCATGAGTATGTATCGTACATCTATAAGTATGTGATGTACATCTGTGAGTATGTATCGTACATCCATGAGTATGTGTCGTACATCCATGAGTATGTACCTATATCCATGAGTATGTGTCGTACATCCATGAGTATGTATCGTACATCCATGAGTATGTATCGTACATCTATAAGTATGTGATGTACATCTGTGAGTATGTATCGTACATCTATAAGTATGTGATGTACATCTGTGAGTATGTATCGTACATCCATGAGTATGTATCGTACATCCATGAGTAGGTATCGTACATCTATAAGTATGTGATGTACATCTGTGAGTATGTATCGTACATCCATGAGTATGTATCGTACATCCATGAGTATGTATCGTACGTCTATAAGTATGGGATGTACATCTGTGAGTATGTATCGTACATCCATGAGTATGTATCGTACATCCATGAGTATGTACCTATATCCATGAGTATGTATCGTACATCTATGAGTATGTGATGTACATCTGTGAGTATGTGCTGTACATCTGTGAGTATTTACTTGAACAACAACAGCACAAGTACCTGCTGCGGGGTCCAAAAGCCTCCTCATGTTTCACAGAGGCTCCAGTGTACCAATTAAGCTCTTCCATTATTCCCAATTACTCCTATATCCACATCGAGGGGGGTTGTATCCATTGATGTCCTGTGACATGTTCCAATCTTGTTAGTTCCAATCTAGCGTGTTAGTATATACAAATTTTCAAACACAGAGATCCCGAGGAGGAATACAAACTTGGATCCCAGACTCGGTATCATCAAACCTGAAAAGTTACTACTGAATCCCATCATATCTGAGTGACCTTACGTGGTGTTTTAGCTTCCTTGATAAGGGGACTACGCCACGTAGGTAATTGCACCACCTCCCGACTAAGTTTGGTCCTGCTAGGTCCAGAACTGTGGGAGACGTTAGCTGTAAATACTACTACAAGCTGAATTACTATAGGCTCAGATGTATGAAAACCGTCCCATGTCACATTACGAAATGTTACCGATGTATTGCATAAAACGTACACGTTTTAGAAACAGAAAACTATGGTTTTCTTACTACGTCTGATGAGTATATGATTTATATTACTTTGTCTAACCGAGGTGGGTAGTTGAGTCCTAAGTTCTCTTTCTGTCATAACACCTTAATGTTCTAAACTATTACAGTTTTGATATCCAGTTAATGTTTATCGCTGTGACCATTATTTTACTTTGTTAGCATCCGATTTTGTACTGCTGACTTCAGTACCGACAAGGTGTCGAAATAATTTTTTTTTTATATTCCACGTTTTTTCTATACAACTACTCGTTCTCTGTCTAACTTTTAAGTTAAGATTCAATGTTAAGTAATGTACGTCATGGTTTTTATGAAATATTCCAAGTAATTAAAAGCCAGTAGAAAGAAAAGAAATATTAAAACAAAAAATATTTTCCTCGTGAAGAGGGAATTAGGTAAATCCCACTCAATGACATTATATCATATACCGAATAAAAAAGCTGAGAATCCTGACGTATTTAGTTTTCACTTATTATGATGAGATTCATCGTTACAGAATTAAAAAAAAAAGGTAAATTAATCACGTATAACAGGGTTTACAGCATTAAAAGATGATTACTAAGATTCTAATGACTTTCCAAATATATTCCATTAAAAAAAAGTTGTTGGTGTGAACTTACGAGTAAAAAATCCTCAAACAAATGCGACAAGATTTTAACAAAACTCAAAACGCTGCGCCATCTAGTAGTCACTCTTCGGTGTTTCGTGTTGCTAGAAACGAATAAAAAAATATCGACTATTTGAAATCAATATTGCTTTATGAAAGGACAGCTAAAGGATGTAAATGTGAAATAGTTTAACAGAAAACGAATCGTTAAGATGCGTTTTAGTTGTCAACATTATTTATACAGGCTATTAAAGGCCCACAATGGATTACTGAAACAAAAACATCTGATTGGAAATACTATTTTGACACATTTTCTTCTTAAAGTGTAAGTTAATTACTAAACTTTCCAGGAAAAGGTACTTTCTGCTTGATTCAGTTCTGTCGGTTTAAATTTTGTCGTACTATTTAAGCGGAAAAACACATTTTGTAATTGTAATAAGCCTGTTGGAAACTAACAAGGTGTTTTTACCAAGTTGATAAACAATAACTGAGTTTTACTATTCTAAAATATTCTATACATAAATACATCAAAAAATTAAGTTTGAATAAAGTTGAAAACTTTAGCTATTAACTACTAATTGCTTCAATCAATGCATGTATTTTTCTAAAGTAAAATATGTATTTAAGGTTAAAAGTACTCACGTGTAAGTCTAGAGGAAGAATCTATGAGACAAATATCTAATGTTATACCACCATGACGAAACATGATATCAAACTTTGTTCTGATATGTCCAAATGTTTTAAAAAACACATTTTCTGAGTAATCCTGTTTATAACTACACAGTAGTTTTGTTTTACAGCTACACAGTAATCCTATTTTTACAACTACACAGTAGTCCTGATTTTACAACTACACAGTAGTTCTGTTTTTACAACTACACAGTAGTCCTGTTTTTACTACTACACAGTAGCCCTGTTTTTACAACTACACAATAGTCCTGTTTTTACAACTACACAATAGTTCTGTTTTTACAACTACACAGTAGTTCTGTTTTTACAACTACACAGTAGTCCTGTTTTTACAACTACACAATAGTCCTGTTTTTACAACTACACAGTAGCCCTGTTTTTACAACTACACAGTAGTTCTGTTTTTACAACTACACAGTAGTTCTGTTTTTACAACTACACAGTAGCCCTGTTTTTACAACTACACAGTAGTTCTGTTTTTA
>NW_013670850.1:48453-52680 GCF_000517525.1 Limulus polyphemus | reverse complement strand
TACAAATAACTACACAGTAATCTTGTTTACAAATAACTACACAGTAATCCTGTTTACAACTAACTACACAGTAATCTTGTTTACAAATAACTACACAGTAATCTTGTTTACAAATAACTACACAGTAATCCTGTTTACAACTAACTACACAGTAATCTTGTTTACAAATAACTACACAGCAATCCTGTTTACAACGAACTACACAGTAATCCTGTTTACAACTAACTACACAGTAATCTTGTTTACAAATAACTACACAGTAATCCTGTTTACAACGAACTACACAGTAATCCTGTTTACAACGTACTACACAGTAATCCTGTTTACAACTAACTACACAGTAATCCTGTTTACAACTAACTACACAGTAATCTTGTTTACAAATAACTACACAGTAATCCTGTTTACAACTAACTACACAGTAATCCTGTTTACAACTAACTACACAGTAATCCTGTTTACAACTAACTACCCAGTAATCCTGTTTATAACCAAGTCGCCTCAGAAGAACAAGCCATGGCTCACAGTTACATATTGTATTTTAGTGTTTTTAGTGATAATAATGATTTTGAATGAAACGTCTTCCATCGTATCAATACTAGGGATCTATTGTTATGAGAAATGTACTCTAGTTCTAGTAGTAATTAGACATACATTCCTTTTTGAAATCGTGTAACTGAGTTTTAAAGTTTAATTATTTCTCTCCTACTCTTTAAAACAATTAGTTTATATTCCTTAGGAAACCTATGTTGAAAAGTTCTGGTCACAATTAAGTAAATTAAACAATGAAAATTGAGCCGAGACCAAACCACAGACGATTGCGTTCACTTCAATATTGTTATGTCTCTGGTCGTTAGTTAATCTCCCGTATAATTTCTTTCCGACGAAACTTTAGCGACACAAGTCCTTTCTTAAATAAAACTGGTTTATTCTTTCTCAATACAACTTTGCAATACACTTAATTTCCACAGTCACGCTATAAAAAATGCTATAATTCACAACGAACGACTCACGTGCTCGACTCAATCGTCAGTCTCTCTCTCTGTCTGCAGTTCAATTACCACTGTTGCCGTCACTTCTTGGCCGTCTTATATACAAGAATACCGTACATCTAGTAAACTCTCGAGGCTTCAGGAACCTTCGAGAATATGACGTGTTACTAGCGTCACGTCACCCCCACTGTCGTAACAATATCATACATACTGTATGAAATGTAATTTGATTCAAAAGGATGTGAAATACACTTGAGATACGACGGTAGCAGGAATACTACAAAGTTTACAAATATCCCTATAGAAATACTGTCTTTTATTTCTGTCTTCTGTTAGGTGTATCAGTTAATGGATAAACATTTCTTACCACAGTAGTATGATATTAGCAAATAAACGTTCAGTGTAATTTTCAAATACATCTGAACATATGTATGCTAGGACGCGAATGGATGTAGCCAATTAAAAGTGAATCCGTCAGAAGCACTACAACATATTGTGTTTCACAAAATGACTAGAGCGAAGTAAGGAAGAAAACACACAAAATCTTGTGAGGATAAACGTATACATTATCGTACAGATTAACCGCACAATATAGCGTTCCAACTAATACCATCACCAAGAACATGTAAACGAGACAAGTGACAGCATGAAAACATAGAGAATTAGATCTGGTGTATCCGAGAGCCGTTGTCATCTTTTATTTATTCTTTCATTCTAAGAAACGCTCTTTGTCAAAAACAAAATTAGGCAAGTCTTTTAAAATTGATATTTAGAAGAAGCGAAACAAGTATAAATCCTGCAAGTTATGTTCCTTTAACAAAACAATCATTTTGAACATAAAAAAATGTTTTACTGTTGATAACACAGGTTTCCGATGGTTTTATCGTCTTGAAATCTTTACATATTTGACAGTAATTCCTGTAAGCTGAATCCAAAAGTGATATCCATTTTTCTCCATCACGTACATATTTTTCACAAAACGTCATAATGCAATACTTAAAAGGAAGACCACAACACGTATGTTTGAAACTAAAAGAAAAAAATCAGGATGAATGAGGATGCATATTCGTTTGATATCAATGTTCTTCACTTTGTTTGTATTTTTGTTAACAAACATAATAATAAAAATGTTCCTTGCGGTAAACGAAATAATAATTGGATCTAAGTAAGAGTTTTTTTAATTCCAGATATGTAAAAAAATCCTTACGTGATAGAGAAAAAAAAGAATATTATTTTCGAAATCTATACAGCTGAATTATGGAAAATTCGTTATTAAAACCAAAGCAACTTTCCTGAAGTTTGACTTCGCAGGCCTGTGTTATATCACCTAAGAAACCATACACTATTTCACTCAAGCGGTGAGCTGTGATAATTTTACAAGTGTTTTAAAGACATGTGCATGTCTTGTTATAACAATGAAAGTGTAAAAATGAATAAAATATTTGAACAAATCTTCATTATGAACCTGGCCCGGCTCGTAATCTGAGGGTCGCGGGTTCGAATCACCGTCACACCAAACATGCTCGCCATTTGAGCCGTGGGGGCGTTATAACATGACGGTCAAACCCATTATTCGTTGGTAAAAGAGTAGCCCAAGAGTTGGCGGTGGGTATTGATGACTAGCTGTCTTCCCTCTAGTCTTACACTGCTAAATCAGGGACGGCTAGCGGAGATAGCCCTCGTGTAGCTTTCCGCGAAATTCAAAACAAACATATCAATCATTATGAACCAGCTAATGTGACATAACATCACAAACACCTAGTGACTCTGGAGCCACAAACTGTACAAACATGTACACATAACTCAGTGTCTCTGAAGTCATAAAGGAACTTCCTTTATAAGCTCACGTATATGGCTTAACCGCTGTGGAAGCGTAAACAGACTTATTCATAAATGTAACTCAGTCACTGTAGGCTCTTAGATAATTTTATACTCAAAAATGAACACTGGTACTCAAAGTCATAAAGAAATATTTTCCTGCCGTATAAAGTCACGCACATAATACATTCGCAGTCACTCTGACTTTATGAAAAGCTCTTTCATTACAAACATACATCGCTATACACCTATATCTACAAATTACTTACATTAACTTAAAGAAATAGTGGTAAACGTATCACAATATCCGTGACTCATGAATCAGTATTAGTGTCCAAACTGAAAGTAGCTCCATCACTAGCATACTTCTCAAATATCCCTTGTGTATAATCTGACATGCGTTACTCAAGATCGTATACACTAACACACGTTCTAATTGACAGACTAATACACAAGCAATCTCTTGAACCATCGCTCAAGCCCTTGCGGAATTATTGAAGCTTGTAAGCCTATCTTATTATTTTTATCTTTGTAGATGTCAATTCTTGACGAAGAAGTAATTATTCTTGTAATGAAATTTTCACTTTTCACAACTGATGTTCAAATACGATATTACAGGACTCGTGCCTAGCTCCTTCCTGGTCAACCATATTCAGTGGGATGGCCAAAATTATGTACTATTGTCCAACATCGCGATTTTCAATGTAATAAACTTCTGTGAAGAACGAGGATGTTCGCTACAAATACCACATTTAAGCAAACTAATTGCTCAGAAGTCAGCTTCAAAGACCACAAATAACGGTCCTGAAGTCCACTGGAACAGCATTGGGAGTCTTTAAAGGTATATGGTCGAATGGGATTTCAGTTTTTTTTGGCTATTCTTCTAATTAAAATAGCTGTTGATTTCAAGGTGTGGGGGAAGCTTTCATCAATTTCAAATCCTTGTTTGTTATGTTGTTCACGGTTACAGAAGACATGTCCAGCTTCATCCTATGGTACAGTACGGTTCCAGAAGACATGTTCAGCTTCATCCTATGATACAGTACGGTTCCTGAAGACATGTCCAGCTTCATCCTATGGTACAGTACGGTTCCAGAAGACACGTTCAGCTTCATCCTATGGTACAGTACGATTCAAGAAGACATGTCCAACTTCATCGTATGGTACAGTACGGTTACGGAAGACATGTCTAGCTTCATCCTATGGTACAGTACGGTTCCAGAAGACATGTCCAACTTCATCCTATGGTACAGTACGGTTACAGAAGACATGTCTAGCTTCATCCTATGGTACAGTACGGTTCCAGAAGACATGTCCAGCTTCATCCTATGGTACAGTGCGGTTCCAGAAGACATGTCCAGCTTCATCCTATGGTACAGTGCGGTTCCAGAAGACATGTTCAGCTGCATCCTATGGA
>NW_013670850.1:39343-47415 GCF_000517525.1 Limulus polyphemus | reverse complement strand
TACAGTGCGGTTCCAGAAGACATGTTCAGCTTCATCCTATGGTACAGTGCGGTTCCAGAAGACATGTTCAGCTTCATCCTATGGTACAGTACAGTTCCAGAAGACATGTTCAGCTTCATCCTATGGTACAGTACGGTTCCAGAAGACATGTCCAGCTTCATCCTATGGTACAGTACGGTTCCAGAAGACATGGCCAGCTTCATCCTATGGTACAGTACGGTTCCAGAAGACATGGCCAGCTTCATCCTATGGTACAGTACGGTTCCAGAAGACATGGCCAGCTTCATCCTATGGTACAGTACGGTTCCAGAAGACATGTTCAGCTTCATCCTATGGTACAGTACGGTTCCAGAAAACATGTCCAGCTTCATCCTATGGTAGAGTACGATTCCAGAAGACATGTCCAGCTTCATCCTATGGTAGAGTACGATTCCAGAAGACATGTCAGCAAAACCTGCAAAGAAAATATATATATATATATATATATATATATTAAAATTTGCTGATTGCCTAAGTATTCAGGCCCCTAAGTCAGTTCTTGGTGGAAGCATCTTTCGCAGCAATTATTGTAAGTCTATTTGGATAGGTCTCTAGTAGCTTTGCTCAATAAAATGGGGTAATATTTGGCCATTGATTTTGGGAAAATGCTCCAATTCTGAGAAGTTCGTTGGGGATCGTTGATGGACTGCAATCTCCAAGTCTCGCCATAAATTTTCTATTGCATTCAAGACAGACTTTGACTGGGCCACTCCAGAATATTTATTTTCTTCTTTTTAAACCACCCCAGTGTGGCTATGGCCTTGTGCTTTGAGTCACTGTGCTACCGAAATGTGAATTTTCGACCCAGTTCTAGATTCTTGTCTGACTCAAGCAGGTTTTCCTCTAGGATTTGCCTGTACTTTCCACCATCCATCTTCTCCTCAGTCCTGACAAGTGTCCCAGTCTCTGCTGATGAGAAGCATCCCCATAACAGGATGCTGCCACCACCATGCTTTGACATTTGGGATGGTGTTGATTGGGTGATGTGCTGTGTTTGGCTTGTAACAGACGTAACGCTTTGAATTCAGACCTAAAAGCTCAACTGTTGTCTCGTCTGACCACAAAAACCTTCTGCCACGTTTCTGCAGTATCATTTACATGCTTTGTTACAAACTCCATCAGAGATTTAAGATGATTATTTTTTGTCACTCACCCATACGGGCCAGTTTTGCGTAGGGACCGGGATAGTGTGATTATGAACACTGAAAGATTTGCAAAGTTCCGTGTCTGAGATGGGAGTCAAAGTCACTGTTGGCTTCACAGTGACATTTCTAACCAATTTCCTGTTTGCCCAACTGCTTAGTTTGGAAGGGTGGCCTGATCGGGGTAGCGACTGAGTGGTATAAATCACATTCCACTTCTTAATAATGGACTTCACTGTACTCAAAGGGATGATCAGCGACTTTTGTAACCTTCTCCTGATCTGTGCTTCTCTACCACTTTATCCTTGACTTGTTTGAAAAGCTGCTTGGTCTTCATGGCTGGTTAGTTGTATCACCGTGTGAGTTGTGGCTTGAACAGATGTATTTACTCTAAAGTCAATTTAAACCACTTTGATTACACACAGAGACCATTACACTAATTTTGTGACCTTGCAAACTAATCTTTCACACCTGAACTGATCTAGGATTGCCGTAGCAAAGCAGTTGAATATTTATGGAATTGAAAATATTCAATTTTCTTTGAAAAGCTAACTTACTTACATAATATCATGAAAATCTAACTTAATTACATAATATCAACATTGTTTTAGCTTTCTCAGTTTGGAGTAGATTGTGTATATTCTAAATAGAAAGTCCCATTTGATAGTTTCATGATTGCGAGCTCGGACGACAATAAAATGTGGAAATATTTGCAGGGGGGGGGGTAAGTATTTTTGCAATACACTGTAGGTGCTAAACATGTCGCATGGTGTCACAACTCGCACCAGTGGCGACACGTTACTATATTAACGTAAGCAAACAGTTCTTACAGAGTGCGATTAACCTTTTGTATACTAAAGGTGTAAATGGGAGTAGCACATGAATGGTAAAATAGAATAGAAATAGAGCCATATTTCATGTTAGTTCTTAGAATAAAATAGAATAGAAATAGAGCCACATTTCATGTTAGTTCTTAGAATAAAATGGAACAGAAATAGAGTCACACTTCATATTAGTTCTTAGAATAAAACAGAATAGAAATAGAGCCACATTTCATGTTAGTTCTTAGAAACTTTATAACCTTACAGTATTGAATGTAATTATGCCTATAAAAATCGTGTTTCTAGCTTTCGTTCGAAGTCCAGAATTGTGTATTAATATATTAAGTCCATTCTACACTATATGATGGAAGTTTTTTTTCAAGCAGTATGACAACATAAATAAATTATATATGAAATTTTTCCCATTGTTTAAAAGTAATCCTTGCCCTCATCGCAAATTCATTCATTTTCACACTTTTAAGTTGCTTCGTAAGAATTTATTAATAATTCAGGTGTTGAGTCGTTAAAATACTGATGCTCCTGAAAGCACACCCGTGAAAAAATCAACAACATCAAAATTTTCTTACTATCTTGATCAACGCCCGTTTCACAGTTGGTTGCTGGAAATATAATAACATAATATAATATAATGGCGTGAGTTTATTTTATCACGTGATATATATATATATATTTGTTGGAAACCAAAAATGCAGAAATAAACCACTATAAGTTACTATTATAAGATTATCTAAAATCACCTATATCCTACAAGTTACTATTGCTATTCCAGCTAGGTTAACAACCTACATGGAGTTAGACTTGAGAGTCTTTAACCTCCGATTATATATATATATATATATCTAGTCTTGCACAACCCATAAAATCCCAGAGCGTGCTTTGTTCACCAAATTTTTCTCTTCATCATAAAAGAAAAACAAACGTACATTGAGAGAATGATAACATTTTTCAAGTACTCTCTCATAAAATCAATAAGAATGGTGCAAACGTAAATTACAAATGACTCATAACATGAGCGTCTCACATACACACAAAATGACAGCTGGCTTATATATATATATATATTAGATTTTAATCATAGGAAAAACAGTAGTATCACGCCAAAGTTCGTGACTTTTATATAAATTTATGAAATTCATATCAAGCTCTTATTTAAGTTCTTATTTTTTAGTTAAGACAACGATGTCGGACCATACTGTTGTTGCTAAGCGACACAAAAGAACGAGCGTTACCAAAAGACAACTGGCTTTTATAGATATTAGATAATAATTATTATTTCGAGGTTTCAAATAATCTTATATCAAACAATATCTGGTTATAAGAAAACATTTTTGCTGTTAATTAATTGTTTATCTGAAGCTAACAAAATTACCTAAGGAACTTATAGCTTGTGAGAAATTTTAATTGTACTTAGCTTGACTGAACCCTTTTCGTTTGTTAAAAAACAAGATGAGTATATTGTGAAAATACGAAAACAATTCCGTTTTTTATAGGGTTTATCCTACGGTGCTAATTAACTGAATTTTAGTGACCAGTTCTGTTAAAAAATCACAATTTCTTACCTTCAATTAGCGATTCTTCATGAATCAGTAAATAAACGTATTCATTTTCTCTCGTCCTTACAAAGATGTTTTAAGAAAGAATATCGTTAAGAATCTAGTTATTGTTTGTTTCTTAAAAGTACCTTCAGTGAATGTGTAAACTTGAATGTGAGTTGCATAATGCTTTAGCCATAATACTATTATCATAATATATTCATAAGTGTTTCAGCTTGTGCTATTGTCGTACGTGTCCTCTTATCTTCGTCAATTTATTTAAGTTGTATTTATTCTTATCAAGAATTTACCCATACCAACGTAATCATAAAAATTTGCTGTTTATTACTGGTAATTAATAACACATAGATTTGAAATAGGTTTTCTTTCATACTGGCAGCATATTACTTTCTTCTTTCGCCTCTCTCGGTTTATTCATTCTCTCTCTCTCGCACCTCCGGGTCTTCTTCCTTTTCATTTCACTCGTGTTGTTTATATTCTTTCCTCAAGCCCTTTACTGTTCAGAGTTCGAAACATCAAATTTATGAATTCTTACTCTTCTATTCATTTGCATAACCAGACATTTACACACACACAACATCCATTTTAACCCTAGATGGATGACTCTTAAGTCCCGTATATATGAACAATATATATTACTTTTAATCAGAACGAGATTATAGGCTAATCATAAGGTACTGTAGAAACAGATTCCATTACAATAGTTTCTTATTTTCATTCTTTACTCTGTGCAACCATCTTGAAGGGTTGTGTTCCGTTTCCACGACAAATGCTTTACCTATTAGAAAGAATCTTAATGTTTCAAACTCCAAAACGACCACCAAGCACTCTTTTTTATGTGCTTGGTAAAAACTTTCCCACGTACAGCGTGCTAGTAAGTTTCGGCTTTAGAACACTATATACATTCTATGCCATCCTCAACTCTCGACTCAGCACAACGCTGTATAATATCCGCATTAACTAATGACTGGTAAATAAGCCCTTGGGCTTTCATGCCCTTTTACCAGCTAACTGACATGCTGGACAGCTCGTTACATATCACCAAACTTACCCAGTAGTTTTATTGATCCTATATTTCGTTTTAGCTATGCCTAAATGTTCAGTCAACATTGCATCATGACCAAACTATAATACTGTCTGTCTACATTAGGGATATTATTTGATCCCTCAACACTCCTTCCCGCCAGTAATAATAATAATTTCACCAGAGTTTAGTTACTTCTGGCTTCACTACGACGTTTATTCAAACTCTTTATTTCTAACTGTCGTATATTTATCATTAGTTATTCTAAATATTTATTTTAATTTTTCTTTCTGTCATCAATATAATTCATTATATATTCTGACTTTTTTCTACAGTTACCTTATACTTTCTTTCTTTCTACATAATATGGCCAATTTGGTCACATATAAAACATTTTGGCAGAGGCTTCTAATATATTTCCTTATTTACAAAGTTTGGAAATGTATTCCTTACAATTCTCAGAAAACGCTGATCCAGTTTTAAATATTTGTGCTAAGTAGTTCCTCTAGCTTGATTGCCACCTACTTTCAACCCATTTACCATGTTTCCTCGTCACTACATATTCATCCGCTCTGTCACTGTTTCACCTCCATTTGTCGACTTCCTTTCTCTTAACCATATTACCAACTGCTTTGGTAATTTTGTCAAAATTTGTTCTTCCAACGTCCAATCTACAACCTTGTCAGTGACTCCAGTACAGTTAGATTCTTCGATCCATTTAACTAGTAGCCTTGTTCCATACTCTTTAAATGTCTCACTTTCGACAACGTTGTACATTTGCTGTTATGTTAAACTTATATTAAAGTTTTACTTCATTACCTATTCAAGCCGTCTACAAGCATTATAAATGTCTCATTTGTCATTTTTTTCTAATCCTCTGAACTTCATGCAATAAATATCCAGACTTAATTCATATTTCTTTAAAATAGTTGATTTCACTACATGCTTTAGTTCGTCTGCTCTCCCAATCTTGCTGTATGCTGCTAACACCTTTCTAGGTAATGTAGGAATCAGTTTACTCCCAATCTTACTGTATGCTGCCAACACCTTTCCAGGTAATTTAGGAATCAGTTTATTCCCAATCTTACTGTATGCTGCTAACACCTTTCCAGGTAATTTAGGAATCAGTTTTCTCTCAATCTTACTGTATGCTGCCAACACCTTTCTAGGTAATGTAGGAATCAGTTTACTCCCAATCTTACTGTATGCTGCCAACACCTTTCCAGGTAATTTAGGAATCAGTTTATTCCCAATCTTACTGTATGCTGCTAACACCTTTCTAGGTAATGTAGGAATCAGTTTTCTCCCAATCTTACTGTATGCTGCCAACACCTTTCCAGGTAATGTAGAAATCAGTTTTCTCCCAATATTACTATATGCTGCTAACACCTTTCTAGGTAATGTAGGAATCAGTTTTCTTCCAATATTACTGTATGCTGCTAATACCTTTCCAGGTAATGTAAGAATCAGTTTTCTCTCAATCTTACTGTATGCTGCCAACACCTTTCTAGGTAATGTAGGAATCAGTTTTCTCCAAATATTACTATATGCTGCTAACACCTTTCTAGGTAATGTAGGAATCAGTTTTCTCCCAATATTACTGTATGCTGCTAATACCTTTCCAGGTAATGTAAGAATCAGTTTTCTCTCAATCTTACTGTATGCTGCCGACACCTTTCTAGGTAATGTAGGAATCAGTTTTCTCCCAATATTATTGTATGCTGCTAATACCTTTCCAGGTAATGTAAGAATCAGTTTCTCTCAATCTTACTGTATGCTGCCGACACCTTTCTAGGTAATGTAAGAATCAGTTTTCTCTCAATCTTATTGTATGCTGCCAACACCTTTCCAGGTAATGTAGGAATCACCCTATCCTGTAATTTCCATTCATCTACACTCGTTATTTTTCAAAAGCACAGAGAAATACATCTTTCGCAAAACTTAATCAACTGTACACGTGTTTTCTTCATGCATGCCAACCTTATCACCAGAATTACCCTGCCTTCCACTCATCATCAATTCGACTACTCTCTGCTTTTGCCTATCTTATAATTATATTTCTAAATGTTTTTCTCAGCTTCTCTTTCGAATCGTTCATTCTCAGCTTCTAAGATCTTTATTTATAACTGTATCTTAGCAAGCTCTGGATCGTTACCATATCAATCTTCACGAAATACCGCTCACATTTCCCGTATTTTATTAAGCTCAAGGCTAGAAAAATCATCTATTGTGACTCCTGCCTTAATTAAAGCTTCACGTGTCTCTGATTTTTCCAATTACTACTACATGTTAGACCCAGTTCTCTACATTTATTTACCAGTTCTCTAAATTTGCTTTTGTCAGTGATTTCCGATTCTAGTGTTAATTCCCTACGATTAACAATGAAACACACAGTCTATAACCAATAAGAATTTACTAAACCACTGGCAAAACCAAAATAGGCAAGATAAGAACAAATAGAAAACTTACTCCCTTTTCAAACTTCCCTGTTTCATCCATTTGACTTTCTTCGTCAGCTTTTGTTGATGTGATTTCATTTTTAACGTTTCTTTCATTGTTGGGCTTCAGTTTCTAAAAATTGATGAATCCCACTTCTGACACCATTTTGTTAAAGATCGTGCTATATTCGCTTTGATTTTCTCTTATGTCCATCAGATTTATTTAGGTTGTACTTATTTCCAACAGAAATTGACTCATACGAAAATTCAACATTACAAATTGCTGTTTATTACTAACAATCAGTAACATATAGATTTAGGAATATGTTTTGTTTCTTACTGGCAGCATACTGTTTTCTTCCTTCACCTCGTTTTATTCGTTCACTCTCACATCTCTCGCTTTCCTCCCTTTTCTTGTCGTTGAACTCCTGTTTTTTTTATATTCCTTTCTGAAATGTTTGAGAATCGGTCCCTTTTGTTTCTTACCTTGCACGTGTTTCCCGTATATCAGTTTATAACGTTTCATAACCTTAGGGGGTCCTAGGTCTTCACACCGGCTTAATTCAGAAAGGCGCCCGCTATACCTAGTTACTCCAATAATTTTCTATTGACCTACAGTACTTTAATCCCCCAATTCATTAGGGATTGATGATAGACTGACCGCCTTCTCACCTTTCTAAACTCTCCCTCCCGATGCTCCTTACATCTAATGTCATAACAGTAAGTTACATGCTTTTGTGAATGACGACTTTCAACGCATGTATGACGTCATATCTTCAAAAATGATTTTTTTTTAAAATCTACTAGATCTTTGTGTTTTGGATGAAACACGAACTAACATTAAATCAAGCTGTTTTGTTTTTTGGACGAAAGACGAACAACTAATAGTAAATCAAGCTGTTTTGTTTTTTGGACGAAACACGAACAACTAACATTAAATCAAGCTGTTTTGTTTTTTGGACGAAACACGAACAACTAACATTAAATCAAGCTGTTGTGTTTTTTGGACGAAAGACGAACAACTAATACTAAAT
>NW_013670850.1:35456-38343 GCF_000517525.1 Limulus polyphemus | reverse complement strand
CTGTTTTGTTTTTTGGACGAAACACGAACAACTAACATTAAATCAAGCTGTTTTGTTTTTTGGACGAAACACGAACGAATAATAATAAATCAAGCTGTTTTGTTTTTTGGACGAAACACGAACAACTAACACTAAATCAAGCTGTTTTGTTTTTGGACGAAACACGAACAAATAATATTAAATCAAGCTGTTACAAAGTTATCGAATATAAATTAATAAAAAAAATGTGGATGTTTGAACTTTTGCTTAGATGAAAAGTAAATGATTAATACTGAACCATCTAAATATACAAACCCAACAAAGATTAATGGTTGCTTAGATGAAAAGTAAATGATTAATACTGAACCATCTAAATATACAAACCCAACAAAGATTAATGGCCTTTAGATGGTACAGTATTAATCATTTACTTTTCATCTAAGCAAATTAATCTTTGTTGGGTTTGGATAGGCTGCTTAGATGAAAAGTAAATGATTAATACTGTACCATCTAAATATCCAAACCCAACAACGATTAATGGTTAACCTGTTTTATTATTATAATTTAGATATTTATCTCTAAGATCACGCCATCCAGTGGCACAACAAAATGTCCGCTAGAACCCAGTTTTTAATACCCTGGAGGGGGGGATCACAGATAGCCCATTGTGTAGCTTTGTGCTTAAATTCAAAAGAAAACAAACAAAACTCTAAGATCACGCGTGAATTAACCAATCACCGTATTTCCCTAAATGATATGTTCCAGTTTCAATGGATAACTGAGAGCTAGCCAAGAAAGACAACATGCCGTTGTCACAGTTACCAGTATTTCATCTCTATTGGTTTTGCTCGTTGATGAGGGAACTCATTAATATCACATCAGTAGCGCGCTCCATCACTTTTTTAGCTTCGGTTCGCACTGACTTGAGCTAGAAAACGTTTGTGTGACACCAAATACAGAAAGTTATTTCACCATATTCAAGTGGCCAAGAAACAAAAAAAAACGGCTAACAATTGCAGCATAGCTTGTATTAAACCTGAAATTTTGACATTAGTTACAGGGTTTTGTTCTCAACAAATAAATAAGAATTTTGCTATAAATGCAGTGTCTAGTCATTTCGTTTCGCAGTCATGCCGACTTTACCGCGTTGTGTTTTGCTATAAATGCAGTGTCTAGTCATTTCGTTTCGCAGTCATGCCGACTTATACCGCGTTGTGTAGGTAAAACACGGATTCAGCTCAGATTATTTTTGCACATTCAGCACAGAAACGTACAAACTCCTTACGTTTAAGCGTAATATATCGCAAAATCAATGGATGCGCGTTAGATCATGGTGAACTGTCGTCATGGTTGATGTATTAATATCTGCTACAGCAGGATTAAGTAAACGAGTTTTTTATTATATTAATACATATTCAACAGGTGCTTGTTTTGTATGGATTTGTGTATTTGGTTTGTTTGACTGTTTAAAGTTTGTCTAAAGACTAGTTCAAAACATACAAACAACTAAACGTCAACAGTGTGGTTATTGTTACATAGAAAGCGTTAATGGAGCTTAAGTTTTCTTAAAATGTACCAATACCTTCGTTTTGTTGTAACATATTAGATGTTGGTATATCAAAAATTCACTGATTCATTTTAGCATGAAATTTATATATTCAAGCTGTGGTTAATATGGTTGATTTCAGAATTGACGTGTGTCTGTGTACTAGGGTTTGACGTATAGCGCCACCTGGGGGGAGAAGTGATGTTTGATAACCACAGAAATCATAAGTGAACAAAATATTTATATCTGGCTCTGCATAATCTTACGTTCTAAAAGAATTCATTTAAAGTAATACATATCTATGTGTGTGTGTGAAAGGAACACAATAGACTTACATTATATTTGTGTAAATTTTAACACGTCCCTCAGGAGCCAAGGGGTTTCTTTACACTACAATTTGTTGAATATTAAAAGTAAGTTCAGCCCGGGAACTCCCAAAGGGGATGGTTTTGAACGTATCTTTTCAATCATCATTAACACGTGGATTTAATTGACAGATGTGCTACGTTTCTAAGTCTGCATGGACTGAGGAATGATTAAGCTTGTCTAGTTAGTCCAAAATTTCACGTTACCTTTCCTCTCTTTTTTTTAGACCGATAATCTTCTTTATTACTTGACTCTAAATAACTGCCTGTAGCAGAAGCAGCTGACCTATACAAACCTTGCGATTGAAGATCAGTAGGACTAATTGACCACTAGCTAAAGTGTCCTACCCTAACATTTAGGTAGTACAGCGTATTTGTAACCTAACATTTAGGTAGTACAGCGTATTTGTAACCTAACATTTAGGTAATAGCGTATTTGTAGTCTAACATTTAGGTAATACAGCGCATTTGTAGCCTAACATTTAGGTAATACAGCGTATTTGTAGCCTAACATTTAGGTAATACAGCGTATTTGTAGCCTAACATTTAGGTAGTACAGCGTATTTGTAACCTAACATTTCGGTAATACGACGTATTTGTAACCTAACATTTCGGTAATACAGGTATTTGTAGCCTAACATTTAGGTAATACAGCGCATTTTTAGTCTAACATTTAGGTAATACAGCGTATTTGTAGCCTAACATTTAGGTAATACAGCGCATTTGTAGCCTAACATTTAGGTAATACAGCGTATTTGTAGCCTAACATTTAGGTAATACGACGTATTTGTAGCCTAACATTTAGGTAATACAGCGCATTTGTAGCATAGCCTTTTGGTAATACAGCATATTTGCAGCCTAACCTTTAAGTAATACAGCGTATTTGTAGCCTAACATTTAGGTAATACAGCGCATTTGTAGCATAGCCTTTTGGTAATACGACGTATTTTTAGCCTAACATTTAGGTAATACAGCGTATTTGTAGCATAGCCTTTTG
>NW_013670850.1:34558-35446 GCF_000517525.1 Limulus polyphemus | reverse complement strand
GTAGCCTAACATTTAGGTAGTACAGCGTATTTGTAACCTAACATTTAGGTAATACAGCGTATTTGTAGCCTAACATTTAGGTAATACAGCGCATTTGTAACCTAACATTTAGGTAATACAGCGTATTTGTAGCCTAACATTTAGGTAATACAGCGCATTTGTAGCCTAACATTTAGGTAATACAGCGCATTTGTAGCCTAACATTTAGGTAATACAGCGTATTTGTAGCCTAACATTTAGGTAATACAGCGCATTTATAGCCTAACATTTAGGTAATACAGCGCATTTGTAGCATAACATTTAGGTAATACAGCGCATTTGTAGCCTAACATTTAGGTAATACGACGTATTTGTAGCCTAACATTTAGGTAATACAGCGTTTTGTAGCCTAACATTTAGGTAATACAGCATATTTGCAGCCCAACCTTTAAGTAATACAGCGTATTTGTAGCCTAACATTTAGGTAATACAGCGCATTTGTAGCATAACATTTAGGTAATACAGCGCATTTGTAGCCTAACATTTAAGTAATACAGCGTATTTGTAGCCTAACATTTAGGTAATACAGCACATCTGTAGCATAACCTTTAGGTAATACAGCATATTTGCAGCCAAACCTTTAAGTAATACAGCGTATTTATGGTGCTTTTTTATATTTCTCGTTAATTAGGGTGATCTGTATTATCTATTATATTAATCTTTGTCCAGTTTTGTTTATTATACAGAAATCTGGTTAGTAAGCTTATTTTCCTTTCTCTTCTGTGGACATTTGTTACCCTGTAAAATTAACAGTTGCAAGATATAATACATTTACATATTTTTTGTTGTTTATTTGTTTGTTTTGAATTTCGCGCAAAGCTACACGAAGGCTATCTGCGCTAGCCGTCC
>NW_013670850.1:6511-33616 GCF_000517525.1 Limulus polyphemus | reverse complement strand
GGTGTGACGGGGATTCGAACCCAGATTGCGAGACGAGCGCCCTAACCACCTGGCCATGCCGGGCCCATACTTTTTATCAAATTTATCATTACCAGTGATATCCATTACGAATGTCTATGACATTAATATGTTTAATGTCCCCAATGGATATTTTTAATTAAAACAAATGTTCGTGTTCTATTAATTTTGCCCCCTCAGCGGTATGTCTGCGGACTAACAACGCTAGAATCCGGGCTTCGATATCCGTGGTGGGCAGAGCACAGAGAGCCAATTGTGTAGCTTTGTGCTTAATTACAAACAAACAAACAATTAATTAATTTTAATTATTATTTACTAAATCATTCTACATCTCAGAGACAGTAATAATATTTGATATCTGTGTATTAAGTGTGAAACAGAGTTAATAAAAACTGATAAACACATTTGAAACTTTCGAAAATGAATAATGTATAGTTCAATGGTATAATTTATTCTTCAAACGGATGCAAGCTGTTGAAGAAATGTGAAATTCCTGGCAAAGAATTAACTTAAAATATAAGTATTTTCGTAGCAGTATAAATATCCTATTTTTTATATTAATTCAAATGACATAGGAGTTATTAAAGATTTTTACATGTCAGTATATCGTGTTAGTTGCCGGAAGGCGTTTTTAATCATATTATCACGTTATTGTATTACGTATGCAGTGGTATATTTAATTATGATGAGTGAGAGCATGCAATGATAAGAAGTCCCGCTCTACAATTCATTTCATTACCATTCGTTTCCATACTACCATGGCCTTAGGTTCATGTTCTCTGAAAACATCCTTACAGCTGGGATGACTTGCAAATTTGAAATCACCCAACTTAGCTATCTTTGGCGAAAAAGAAAAGATGGAAAACACCATATTTTCTTATCATCTTGAATTCGAGGATGTATGCATTAGCAAATTTCAAATAAATTATATTACCGCAACATCCCACTCTGTAGGAACGAGCGAGTCATATTAAAATTTCGAGTTTCCATATCGATGAGAGCTTAGTGTATTCCTTTCAGCGGATATATTGATCGCAGGCATTTGAGTTCGATCGAACTTTTTCACGTGAAAACGAACTGTTAGGTAATTTCTTGAATGATATGAATAAAACGAATGTTTAAATCCTGTCCTTTGTTAACCTTATCACAACAATATTCTTCAAGAAAGAATTGTAATGAAAGAAATATTGTCTTTTATTCTTTCGTCCGCATCTGTTTATGGAGTTCTAGTGAATATCGGATCAATGAAGAGATGAATAAACCGCGTGAGTTATTCCCATGCGGCATTAACTTTCTGTCAAGCTTTTGGAACGTGAAATAAAAGCGATAATTTATTATTTAATACTTAAGCATGGCCTGGCTGCACGTGATCAGATATGCAGCAATAGAATATGTGGACATGATTCATTCAAAACTAACAGATTTTATGGCCACGGTACAGCGGTATGTCTGCCAACGCTAAAATCCGGGTTTCGATACCCGTGGTGGGCAGAGCACAGATTGCCCATTGTGTTGCTTTATGCTTAACTTCAAACAAACAACCAATCTTACACATATTCAAATTCTGTCGTGATAATCAAATTATAGTATTTAATATGTCATGAATATTGTATTTCAGGTGAAACTTCCGAAAAGAAAACTCAACTTGTTGACATTACACATTTTAATGAAGAAGACAGAAATATGTCAAAAATGTCTCTGTAAAAAAATAATAATTCATCTTTAGAATCATTCCGGTCTTATATAGTGTTTATTGATTGACTATCTGATAAATATTTCGCAATGTCATGTTCTCTAGTTATTTCTTAAAGATAAATCATTTGAAAGTTTCATATTTTAGAATGGATATGAATAAAAGGGGGGTATAAACTGAGAAATGATCCTTATAAGACATCAAAGAAGAGAAAAAAAAACAACTTGAGATTAAACAATTCGCTATTCTTATTACACGGTTCTTAGAAATGTTTCTTGCCCAAAGCTTTTGAATCTCTGGATAGATAAGAAAGCTGAATTACCCGCAAATACTGCTTTATCCCTGATAAATCAGATGCTATGACCTACAAAGGCGTGGTTTATTGAGGAAAGGGAAAATAAAAAGTATTAAGTTGCCTTTATTATATTTCCCTGGACGGGCAACAGTAATATAGTTTAATCATATTTCCCAGGACGGGCAACAGTAATATAGTTTAATCATAAAATAAACCATTGCATGGCCCATGTTATCATATGAACGTATATATCTTTACATATTGAAACGAGTCGTTTGTATTTGGTCGTATTTTCTGAATTGTTATGATTCTTTTACTGCTATTATAATAAATGACGTTTATTTACTCTTGGAATAATTTGAAAGAGTGAACTATACATATACTTGTTTCACACTTTACAATAGTTGAGGCTTGTACACAACCTTCCTTATTACAACGGGGCATATTACGTGTTTTGTGAATACAGTAGTATATTGTAAGATACAGTTTAACTTGTAATGACAGAAATCTAGAGAAAATAAGAAGAATAAAAGATGCATTTAAGTTTGTTTTATTACATTGTTCCTAATTTTAGTAGTAGTGTAGATATTATATTTAAATATGGGTAGTAGTGTAGATATTATGTTTAAATATTGGTTGTAGTGTAAATATTATGTTTAAATATGGGTAGTAGTGTAGATATTATGTTTAAATATTGGTAGTAGTGTAGATATTATGTTTAAATATGGGTAGTATTGTAGATATTATGTTTAAATATTGGTAGTAGTGTAGATATTATGTTTAAATATTGGTAGTAGTGTAGATATTATGTTTAAATATGGGTAGTAGTGTAGATATTATGTTTAAATATGGGTAGTAGTGCAGATATTATGTTTAAATATGGGTAGAAGTGCAGATATTATGTTTGAATATGGGTAGTAGTGTACATATAATGCTTAAATTTTGGTACTAGTGTACAAATTATGTTTATATATTGGTAGTAGTGTAGATATTATGTTTAAATATGGGTAGTAGTGTAGATATTATGTTTAAATATGGGTAGTAGTGTAAATATTATGTTTGAATATGGGTATTAGTGTAGATATTATTTTTAAATATTGGTAGTGTAGATATTATGTTTAAATATTGGTAGTAGTGTAGATATTATGTTTAAATATTGGTAGTAGTGTAGATATTATGTTTAAATATTGGTTGCAGTGTAGATAGTATGTTTATATATTGGTAGTAGTGTAGACATTATGTTTAAATATTGGTAGTGTAGATATTATGTTTAAATATGGGTAGTAGTGAACATATTATATTTATATATTGGTAGCAGTGTAGATATCATGTTTAAATATTGGTAGTAGTGTAGATATTATGTTTAAATATTGGTAGTAGTGTAGATATTATGTTTAAATATTGGTTGCAGTGTAGATAGTATGTTTATATATTGGTAGTAGTGTAGATATTATGTTTAAATATTGGTAGTAATGTAGATATTATGTTTAGATATTGGTTTCAGTGTGGATAGTATGTTTAAATATTAGTTGTAGTGTAGATATTATGTTTAAATATCGGTAGTAGTGCAGATTTGTTGGGGCGTACATCCATAATATATTTTTACATAATGATCTCATCAGGGCTGGGCAGAGCTGAATAATCACTTGTATGACTGCAGTGTAATAAAGATAATTGTGAAACACACATACACACACATATATATACATATAGCAAAATAAAGTGATTATAGAAATAAATTTATTCGACAATAACAGGATGAAGTATAATTATTAAAGTTTTAATCAAACAAAAATATATTCTATTAACTGAAACTAATTTATTTTTTAAATTATTTTCATGTATTATATTTATATAAGGATTGTATTTTATGTTTATATTTAATTCAGGTTATTAATGTACAGTTGAAAACGTTCGTGTTATAAATTTATCTGCATAATGACATCGTGAGGCAGAGAATAATAAGGGAACCCTATTAGGGATGTGTGTTATTGATGCTATTCTCATAATTAGGCTAGCAAATATCAAAACATATAATGTAAAAGACAAAATGAACTAAGAAATGTTACCCTTTCTTGCTATTTGCTTTTCAAAATGCAATTGGATTCGTAACGTACATGCCCCCCAGTGGCACAGCGGTATGTCTGCGGACTTAGAACGCTAGAAACCGGGTTTTGATACCCTTGGTGGGCAGAGCAGATAGCCCATTGTGTAGCTCTGTGCATAAATTCAAACAAACGTAACGTACGAGTTTAATTTCACGTATTCCTCTCTGTAATTTAATAAGTTTTGTAATGGGTCTCTGATTTAACAACCTGGATACGATGTGGCTCTGATTTAACAACCTGGATATGATGGGTCTCTGATTTAACAACCTGGACACGATGTGGCTCTGACTTAGCAACCTGAATACGATGGGTCTCTGATTTAACAAACTGACTACGATGGGTCTCTGACTTAGCAACCTGAATACGATGGTTCTTTGAGTTAACAACCTGAATACGATGGTTCTTTGAGTTAACAACCTGAATACGATGGGTCTGTAATGAACAACCTGAATACGAAGTTTTGTAAGGTTTCTGAGTTTTCTATCACTGAACGATATCGATATGACATCGTTATCGTATGCAGAAGAAAACGTGTCCCTAATTTCCCATGTTCCAGAACTGCTTTAGATAAGATAGTTTCAACGCCTTTATGGATATTTTCCCTATTAATATTCGCCTATTTGATGTCTAATAAGAAGTCGAATTCTTTTATTGAAGTCGCATAATGCCAGAAATCGAGGGACAGGACCAATCCTGCTGATTTCGTGTCTTAAATATCCCCTGAATACTTGTTGTGACGAAATGCAGGTCCTTAACAACTGTACATACAAACTATTTGGGGTGGTAAATTTCGCTACCGATAAAACTGGTATATTAACAAATAGTTCAAAGAAATGTGTTAATGAAACTTTTGTGATATCCATTTGAATGCTTAAGTGTACTTTTGCCATCAAAAAGTTCAAAACTCTGTAAATTATATGAAATAAGTGATATTATGTTAATTGTCAAAAGTTTAAACGCTGAAAGAATCCGAAACCAATAGGCCTAATATCTATAATAAAAGTTACGTAAAGTGCGAAGGTTTTTTTATTCTTCTCTTTATTGGTCATTTCAGTGGTGTGTACATATAGTATTTCAGATACATTCTCTGTCTCCAAAAGGTCTCATTCAAAATCAGAACTCGTAAGTTGGGCTAGACGATGACAGTTGATTTTTTTCACTCCAGTTTTTGAAGATGCATGGCGGCATAAGAAGGTAAAATAATCGCCCAGTGAAAGGAAGTAGTTGATACGTAACTTTTAGAGAATGGTCGGGTTCGAGATGCGCAAGAAAACGAAACTTATTTATGACGGAGAGACAATACAAGTCTTGAAAAATTAAAGTTGTATCTTAGCTTCGGTGGAGGATAAACATGCGCTAGTAAATGAAACATTCGTGTGTCATTATAGTTGGAAATATCTGAACAAAGAGAGAGATGTAAGAAATGTTGGGATGATTATTCTATCAGTAGGTCGTTAAGATTTATGTTTGGATTTCAAAATCCGCGATGAATATCATTTTATTCCAGCCAAGAGTCTGATCGGGCGACTGTAGGGTTGTTAACACTTTCTCTCCGTCCAGAAGATGAAACTCGATACGTTAAGAGAGTGGACTATGAATAATTATATATACATATAAACAACTTAGAATGTTAACTCAACATTAGAAATATTGAAACAGCAGCTAACACTTAGGATAGGATATTTATGGTGGTAGATTCAAACAGCAGCTAACCCTCAGGATAGGATATTTATGGTGGTAGATTCAAACAGCAGGTAACCCTTTGGATAGGATATTTATGGTGATAGATTCAAACAGCAGGTAACCCTTTGGATAGGATATTTATGGCAATAGATCCAAACAGCAGCTAACCTTTAGGGTAGGATATTTATAGTTTGGTAGATTCAAACAGCAGCTAACCCTCAGGATAGGATATTTATGGTGATAGATTCAAACAGCAGCTAACCCTCAGGATAGGATATTTATGGTGATAGATTCAAACAGCAGCTAGCACTTAGGATAGAATATTTATGGTTTGGTAGATTCGAACAGCAGCTAACCCTCAGGATAGGATATTTATGGTGGTAGATTCAAACAGCAGCTAACCTTCAGGATAGGATATTTATGGTTTGGTAGATTCGAACAGCAGCTAACCCTCAGGATAGGATATTTATGGTGGTAGATTCGAACAGCAGGTAACCCTTTGGATAGGATATTTATGGCAATAGATCCAAACAGCAGCTAACCTTTAGGGTAGGATATTTATAGTTTGGTAGATTCAAAAAGCAGCTAACACTTAGGATAGGATATTTATGGCTTAGTAGATTCAAACAGCAGCTAACACTTAGGATAGGATATTTATGGTTTGGTAGATTCAAACAACAGCTAACATTTAGGATAGGATATTTATGGTTTGGTAGGTTCAAACAACCGCTAACACTTAGGATAGGATATTTATGATTTAGTAGATTCGAACAGCAGCTAACCCTTAGGATAGGATATTTATGGTGGTAGATTCAAACAGCAGCTAACCCTTAGGATAGGATATTTATGGTGATAGATTCAAACAGCAGCTAACCCTTAGGATAGGATATTTATAGTCTAGTAGATTCGAACAGCAGCTAACACTTAAGATAGGATATTTATGGTGTATGATTCAAACAGCAGCTAACCCTTAGGATAGGATATTTATGGTGATAGATTAAAACAGCAGCTAACCCTTAGGATAGAATATTTATGGTGATAGATTCAAACAGCAGCTAACCCTTAGGATAAGATAGTTATGGTTTGTTAGATTCAAATAGCAGCTAATCGTTAGGATAGAATATTTATGGTTTGGTAGATTCAAACAGCAGCTAACCCTTAGGATAGGATATTTATGGTGATAGATTCAAACAGCAGCTAACCCTTAGAATAGAATATTTATGGTTTAGTAGATTCAAAAAGTAGGTAACACTTAGGATAGGATATTTATAGTCTAGTAGATTCGAACAGCAGCTAACACTTAAGATAGGATATTTATGGTGTATGATTCAAACAGCAGCTAACCCTTAGGATAGGATATTTATGGTGGTATATTCAAACAGCAGCTGACACTTAGGATAGGATATTTATGGTTTAGTAGATTCAAAAAGTAGCTAACACTTAGAATAGGATATTTATGGCAATAGATCCAAACAACAGCTAACCCTTAGGGTAGGATATTTATGGTTTGGTAGATTCAAACAGCAGCTATCACTTAGGATAGGATATTTATGATTTAGTAGATTCGAACAGCAGCTAACACTTAGGATAGAATATTTATGGTTTAGTAGATTGAAAAAGTAGGTAACACTTAGGATAGGATATTTATAGTTTAGTAGATTCGAACAGCAGCTAACACTTAGGATAGTTATGGTTTAGTAGATTCAAAGAGCAGCTAATCCTTAGGATAAGATAGTTATGGTTTGTTAGATTCAAATAGCAGCTAATCGTTAGGATAGAATAGTTATGGTTTGTTAGATTCAAACAGCAGCTAACACTTAGGATAGGATATTTATGGTTTGGCAGATTCTGCATAGAAGTATCTTCATCAGCAAGATCACCTTACTAGTGTAGCGAACAGAAAAAGTGAGAATTCCTTCAAAGAAAACATTAAGGGTCCAGAAACATTGTGAAATATAACTAATTCGAAGACATGTGAGATTTACCATGACTTGTGTCAACTCGTAAAGTTTCTGAGTTGGACTAAGCAGTTTTGTTCTAAGAACTAACCAAAGGGTGTGACTCTCGTGAATCTGTAGTTTGTGGTAAAAGGGTGCATAGACAGAGATCCAGGTAGTGTGCTCTTGAGTCAGACGATGTCGAATGAAGAGTTTACACGAATACAGGGCGTCCATTTGAGCTCCACGAAGTTCTTCCCCAGTCTTCGGTGCAGATGTAATCGGGAGGTGACCTTTTGTTCAAAAACCGCATTTGTCATATTTGACTCCAAGATATCTTACTCTATCCGAGAGCTGTACAAGAACATTTTCTCGGATATCAAACAAAGACGGTTAGCGTCAAGTTCGAAATTATTACGGGTTTGACCAAAAAGAATGGCTTTGGTTTTGCTAGCACTAACATTAAGGCGCCAGTGGCGGCTCCAATCCAAGAGAACGTTGACTTGCAGCGTGTAGGACTTTGTTGAGACCGACCGTTGTATTGAAGGTGGCAACGGAGCTGTGTCGTCAATGTATTAGAATAGATTGACCAGATATGTAGGGATGGACAATATCAGCAGCGTATATTAGATAAAGCAGAGGTGATATAATCAACTATCCTTCTGGAGCTGTAGTGAACAAGGAGAAAAAACGCAAACGAACATTTGTGATCAAGTCTCGCGGCAGGTCAGCTGTATTTTTCTGGACTTACAATGACAAAATCCAGGGCTCGATTCTCCGAATGGACAAAGCGCGGGTAGCCCAATGTTTAGCTTTGCTCTAAAAACCACAACATTTACATATTTATTATAGAAATCACATAAACTACAGATTTTTTTCTTCATTAATATTCCTCTTTATTTGTAAGTTTCGGATTTCAAGTCAGAGTTTTATAAATAGCATTTCAGATATATTTTATGTTTCCCAGAACTCACCACTCTAGCTTTGGAGACAAAAAAAGGAAAATCTTAAATGCTATTTTTATAAAACTCTGATTTGAAATTTAAAACTAACGAATAAATACGAATTAAAATGTAAAACAATACATAAACAAACAACAGTAATATACATGATTTTTACGTTAAAAAAACAACAGTAATATTCATGTTTTTTGCATAAAAACAACAACATTATACATGATTTTTACATAAAAACAAGGCCCGGCATTGCCAGGTGGTTACGTCACTCGACTCGTAATCTGAGGGTCGCGGGTTCGAATCCCCATCACACCAAACATGCTCTCCCTTTCAGCCGTGGGGACGTTATAATGTGACGGTCAACCCAACTATTCGTTGGTAAAAAGAGTAGCCCAAGAGTTGGCGGTGGGTGGTGATGACTAGCTGCCTTCCCTCTAGTCTTACACTGCTAAATTAGGGACGGCTAGCGCAGATAGCCCTCGTGTAACTTTGCGCGAAATTCAAAAACAAACAAACAAACATAAAAACAACAGTAATATACATGACTTTTACATAAAAAACAGTAATATACGTGATTTTTACATAAAAACAACAGTAATATACATGACTTTTACATAAAAAACAGTAATATACGTGATTTTTACATAAAAACAACAGTAATATACATGACTTTTACATAAAAACAACAGTAATATACGTGATTTTTACATAAAAACAACAGTATAATACGTGATTTTTACATAAAAAACAACAGTAATATACATGACTTTTACATAAAAAACAACAGTAAAATACGTGATATTTATAACAAATATCAGTCTCTTATTTTAATTTTATGTAAGGTATAGCTTAAAAAATCGGTAAGTGATGAATTAAAAGAAAAGAAAAGAATGCATGTAGACATTTTATTATATTTAGTAATACGACAGTTATGGTCCTAAAGCCACACAAAATAGAGTTAACTAATTTAAAAAACAATTTTTATCAGTCGTCACCGAATATTTTTGACACTGAATTTCGCTAAGAAAAATAAAATGGACGCTTTTTCATTTACAAATTTATCAATTTCGAGAATCAATTTAAGAGCCTTATGTACTTAGGAAAATAGCAAAAGAAGGAATAAAAACGGAATCGTAAAAAAAAAACAAAAAAACACGCGTATCAAAAATGTCAGTCAAGTTACCTGAAACTACCAATCAACTAATAGGCTACACGAAACAACAATCAACCGGCATTTTTTTACGGTACACAAACTTACGACTAAGGTCGTGTTTTCTCGACGTTATTTATCACCGCTTATTAAATTAGCTAGCTTTTCAATCATATTAATGGAGTACTCCTGCTCTACACGCGACCGTCCATACAAGACACCCAAAGAGCGTGAATGTGTGTGTTTTTTTTCAAAAAACAACTAAATTTCAACATGTCTGGAAGAGATAGATACTGGTGGAAAACACATCCAAAGCTTAACCTAACAAACATCGGAGTTACAATTTCCAGAGTTATTGGAAACATGGCAAAGCTTTTAATACAATAGGAGCAGATTATTATTGTTGTATATAGAAAAATATAAACGTGAAAACTTTCTTAAGCCTACAAATTAGCGTTCCATTTGTACATCTGCATATATGTAATACTCAAATTTGGAGCATGAGCAAGGTAAATGCTAGTTACAAAGAATTGTCTTTTTTCATTTCTTGTTTTTATGTTTGAAAAATACCACAGTCTCACCTGGGGGGGGGGCAGTAAATGTGAAGCAAAAGTCCAATTGAAATAGATGACTTTACTCGGTATCTATCAAAATAGTACATATTATCCAATCACAATCAGTAAATTACATCATTCTTTAGTAGCGAAAGTACCCGGTTTCGCTCGGTTTATCAGGTTGGTCTATTATAGATGACTATGTCAGTGTGTATTCTGAACCTATTTTGGCATATTTATATTCAGAAACATAAATAAGAGGAGTTTTAAAAGCCGAAATGTATCTATCCAGATAAAATAGTTCGTTTAATATCTGCCAATTACGATTTTAGTGACGGAGTGCAAGGGAGCCTTGAAGGGGGTTGCTATGAAACCTTGTCAGTGTAGTGAATGTTGGTATGACTCAAAGAAATTAATAAATAAGCCTAAGGTAAAGACACAGTGTGACATAACCTAGATTGGAGCCAAGTGCTTAAAATCTATCACGAAAGTAAAAAATATCGATCCAACAGCTTCTGAATTTATCAACAGAGACTCTAAATTAAGACATCAACAAATATTTGTTTCAATTGTGGTTTTTATACATTTCATTTTATACTTTAAGTACATGGACTAACAACACTATTACGTTATACTTTTGTTGTTAAGCGACATGACATAAAAGTCATTGTTGGAACGCATTGTTACCAAAACGCATTGACTTTTCTATATATTAGAAGTTGTTATATAAGGAACCACTTCTTTTCTTATCTTATTTTTCGCTTTCTTGCCTCATTAAATAGATGCGGATGCGCGCACGCGTCTGTCTGTCTCTGATTTCTATTTGTAATATAGGGAACCACTTCTTTTCTATGTGTTTTTTTCCCAAGCTTCCCTCATTAAAAAGATGCGTATTTGGTGGTCACATTCATTTTTCTATGTAGTTTTTCGCAAATAAAGATGTGCACGCGCATGCGCAAATGCACGTAGCTAAATAGTAATAACCAGGTGTAAATCCTCAGGGTCCACTCAGTATGGGTGCAAAATTTCAGGTATGTAAGTTATTTCCTCACACATACACAGACAAGCATGTGCGCACGTGCATCTTTTTAATGAGGCAAGCTAGTGAAAGCACCTGGCTTCGCTTTGGTTATTAGGTTGATAATGTGTATATTCTGAACCTATTTTAGCATAAAATTATAACCTATATACTTCTGTTGTTAATCAACATGACATGAAAGCCATTGCTGGAACACATTGTTACTAAAACGCACTAGTATTTTATATGTAAGAAGTTGTTATATAAGGAACCATTTCTTTTCTATGTGGTTTTTCGCTAGCTGACTTCATTAAAAAGATACGCACGCAGATTAGATAAATAATAATACCAAGCTGCACACCCTCAGGGTGCACTTAGTATGGGTGCAAAATTTCAGTTTTCTAGGTTCTTTCATCTTGGAAGTTTGGCGGTCACATATACATACACATATGCAGTCCCACAGACAAGCAGACACGCCCTTTGATTATTATAGATAGATAAATAGATTATCAATTCGCAATCACTACATGTAATTGTTCATTCATCATCTTCTTAATAAATCTCTACATATGTTAGGTTACTATTACTAGGTCTGCTTGGCACTAATATAGGCTTTGGAATGTTATACTATAACAACAAATTGGCCAAAATATGCGATAGGGAGGATGAAGAATACAAGGATGTTATACTACATAAGGTATATTATTTATTTATTCTTACTTTCATTAATAATATCGGTTATGTTATTTAGAATATCGAATATCATTACGTTTTATTTTCTTTTATTGTTTAGTATCATACTTTTATTATAAAGATTATTTTGCGTTGTTAGTTTAATATACGTATTTAGGAGTAACCGAAATATCGTGAGATATTACTGAGATTACGGCCGAAAATATCGTTAATAACAAAGATGCTCAACTGATGCAAGAATGTAACTTTATGAATAGAAACATAAGACACATATATTAAATTAGCTATATGGAATGGCATGTTAAATTTTAGTTTCACTCTAAATACATAGCTTGTTCTGATACGATAATTTTATGGACTTAATAACCTGTAGCAAAAAAAAAGAGCGTAGGAATCTAGCCTTTCACAGCATTAAAGGGGCGTGGCCAATTCCAATAAAACTTGATTAAACGTACATGGAAAAGGGCTAAGGTAAACCAAAGCATATCTTCATTAGTAAAACACGAAAGTATTCACAATGAAAAATGTCGGAAACCACACAGAATGCCAGGAAAAGGATGGGTCATTAGTAATGGACTCTTTTGTCGTCACTTACAATTCACCATCTGTGCTTAAACACACAAGAAACATTTTTTATCCAAGCATAAAAAAAGAAGAAAATGGGAACAACAGAAATGCAGAGATTTATAACGTAATGTACTTTGAAACGTAACTATGATTAAGAGACCACTTCTATGTCATTCAAATGAGAGCCAGTTTAACCATAGTGTAAAAGAGATTCGGAGCCATCTGTTTCTGGCTTATATGGTTCGATATAGAATATGAAACGTTCCAAAGACCAACAACCGTTGTGTCAACAAAAGAAATTATCGTTAATCAAAGCTTCTGTAATTGGTAGTTTAATAGTTTAATTAATAGTTTAAACACTTGAATATTGAAATTATCACTTACAAAATTTTCAGCCTTGTAACTCCATTTATATTAGAATTCATCTGCCTGAGGAATTATTTTTCATTATCTTATTTACTTGTTAAAAGCCTGAAGAAATGACAATGTGGAAACATTGAATAATTTAATTTTTAATTTTTAATACCTCCTTTATTTAAGTTTCGATTCAATTTGAATCATTTTTTTCCATTTCATAATAAAAACCACGTGTATTAGATTCAATTAACTAATTATATAAAGTTTCATCATACTCATAATACTTGTTTTCTTTAATTAGGGTTAACTTTACTTATTCCATTGTGTGTGTGTGTGTGTGTTGTTTTTTTATCAGTTGTTCCCTGAAATAAATGTTCACTGATGTACATATCTAGGCCTGTCACGTGACATTTTAAGACAAATGAAAGTGCTCTCGATCGAAAAGGTAAACTTTCCACACGAATTACATATTAGTTAGTGAATAACAAAATTGTATGGTTAGACAGATATAGGTTTGTGATAAAAAAAAATCTCTGAACTCGGTATTTCTTTGTTTTTCCTCAAAGACCGAAGTCAGTAATTAATACACGATGTTAGAGAAACACGCAGGTTCAAAAATTCAATTAAGGAAAGAAATAAGAAACCATATAATCCAAAGGTAGACCTTTCCTTGTGGAAAAACTGGTAATGACCGAGCCAATTAACAAATATATATATGGATATCAAAATTCAAAATTTTAGCTGACAACGGATAGATTGCAAAGAAAATGTCCAGCTTTTTCCTTTAATCATCATACAACTATACACTTGCCTTAACCCTTAAATCCGTCTTACTTTTCAAGTAAAAGGGGAAACTATCACATTACCACTAATTACAATATTTTAATCATGCTTACAGGGAAAATACAACTAAATATCCAAAGGTTCTATATGAACTGTAATACAAAACAGTTGTATTAATTACTGGATTAATTTTTATTTATGATCTAAATGTCATATTTAATATTATAGAGAAGTATAATATGATGTAGATTTTGTACATGATTTTTTGTTCTCATTCTTAGCGAAATATCTAAACCTAGAACGCGGGAATTATGTTTTTAAAATTAAACTTGTTTGTTCATATTGCTAAACAAATCCTATAACATGGTCAAACGAGTACTGTAATTTGAAGTTAAATGACTTCCATTAGGTAGATCTAGGTTATTATAGCCGAAAACTTAATTCTCTAGCCAATCATAGGATTAGATACCGTTTGTAAGGGTGTGATTCCAGTGGAACTTGTTATTTCCTGAAACTCTGTTAATGTAAATGAAAAATAAATCAGTCTTGTATGCTTCCGATATATAAATAATAAAAATTATACACATTTTAGGACAATTATTAACAAACGAATTGCGTTTATATTTACAACACAAAGAAAATTAGTAAGAGAATGATGTTCGAAAAACATTTCAAGTAAATTAATCACTTCGAGAACGTTTTAGGTAGGAAAAAAACCCAGAAACTTGTGAAGTATTTTTTCGACATTTAATTAATAAATTATATCAGAAAAATGTTATTAAACATGGAAAACTGTTAGACTACATATTGGAGATTTTAAGAGAGTTAATTCTTTACGTTTATGTGCTTTTAATGAGGTAATAGTAAACATGTTTAAGATCAAAATTCGTCTTTTAAGTTAGAGAACGTCAGATAACCTAGAAATATTATTTCACTGAAGCTTTAAATGATCTAAAGAAGAATAAGAGTACGAGATCAGACGCTGTTACAATGTTTAAGTTTGTTGGGAGTGACATGAGATCTGTTATAATTAGGTCTATAAGATATATTCATCATATACGGGAAAAATGTATATCATATAAAAAATAGAAATTTACGTGTGTTTTTTTTTCAGACATAAACAAACCTAAGACATAGTTAAATAACTGAATATATGTTACATCGTTAAGTGCTGTATATAAAGTGCAGTATATAAAATGAACATAGCTTGTATTGCAAAAAGAAGCTTTTGAATAACTTACTTCATGAAGATCAGAGTATCTACTTAGTAGATTTAAAATCAACTAGGGTATCCAAATAGTAGATATAAAATCAACTAGGGTATCCACCTGATAAATATAAGATCAACTAGGGTATCCACCTGGTAGATATAAGATCAAACAGGGTATCCACCTAGTAAATATAAGATCAGTTAGGGTATCCACCTAGTAAATATAAGATCAGTTAGGGTATCCACCTAGTAGATATAAAATCAATTACGGTATTCACCTGATAAATGTAAAATCAACTAGGGTATCCACCTGGTAGATATAAGATCAAACAGGATATCCACGTGGTAGATATAAGATCAATTAGGGTATCCACCTAGTAGATATAAGATCAATTAGGGTATCCACCTGGTAGATATAAGATCAAACAGGGTATCCACCTAGTAAATATAAGATCAATTAGGGTATCCACCTAGTAGATATAAAATCAACTAGGGTATCCACCTGATAAATATAAGATCAACTAGGGTATCCACCTGATAGATATAAAATCAACTAGGGTATCCACCTGATAAATATAAGATCAACTAGGGTATCCACCTGGTAGATATAAGATCAAACAGGGTATCCACCTGGTAGGTATAAGATCAATTAGGGTATCCACCTAGTAGATATAAGATCAACTAGGGTATCCACCTGGTAGATATAAGATCAATTAGGGTATCCACCTGATAAATATAAGATTAACTAGGGTATCCACTTGGTAGATATAAGATCAAACAGGGTATCCACCAAATAGATATGTCGGTCTTAATAGTGGAAGTTACTAAAGGCGTAAACCTCCTGTTCTGTTTCTTATTAACGCTGTTCTGAAGCTATTTGTTTTGGCGTTTCAATTGAAGAACGAATCTATATTTTAATTGAAATAATATTTTCAGGACTTCAAAGAATATCTTACTGATAGAGGATATTATTTTGAAATGAGGATGTGAATTGGGAAATGAATGGGGAAATGTATAGCACTTTTATTTAATAATAATCAGTCAATTAATTATAGAGATGTGAAGTGAAATATTTCGTCGCATACTGACGACATATGTTTACGTTTGGATGGTTTTTCCAGAGTATTTCAAAGAAAATGAGAAAATATTTTATATTTGGGTTCAAAGGTTAATTTTTATGAATTCAAAGTAATTTCAACAGAATAGTGAACCATAGAATGTGGAAATCAAAGTTTAAAGTTTACACACGGTAGGGGAATCGATTATTGTTTAGATATAAATCTTAACAGAAAAACGTGACTAAATTAATATGAAACAACTGGTTAATCTTTGAGATTTGAAGTCGTTAGTTAATATATTTATAATGTTGCCTGGTATCAATTATCAATGTATCCTTGCGCCAGTAAACACCTATAGATAGAATGATAAGAGAGATTTGAACTAAGGATTATGAATACGGTGTCTTTAAAATAACTAATACACAGTTATTATTTAACGTAAAACTAAACCTAACTTCCTATCTCACTAAGAGAGAATTTGATGTATTTATGTATATGCCTTTTTTTGTTTTTCCAAACAAACATCAGCCGCATTTCAGGACATACAAATTACATTAATTTGCTTGATATTGTAAAAGTTTTACAGTAGATATGAAGCATATTTAAGACATAAGGTGATATTTGGTCGAGTAATATACATGGATATTAATATTATTTTTTCTATGTTGTCAAAAATTATTTAAATAATAAGGTAAATCTCAAGAATATATAAATAACTTCACAGGTTGACGAATGACGACGTAAAAAAGAATTCTTAAAGTTAATATTTGTTTTATAAATCCGAGACACATCCTTCTATTTGGATTGGTGATAAAACATTGATAATAAAAGCAAGTTTGTATAAGTTATAAATTTGAACAGGCTCGTTTATATGCCAGTGGAATCGCTACTGCGCCTTAAAAATAACCTGAAATATGTTTTATGAACACTGTATTAAATGGAAAAGCTATAGGCACCATATTATTATCATATCATTAAAGTTAACACTCTATATAAATTTATATGCTATATCAAATACGAGAACCAAGCTATTGCAAATAGATAGCATTAAAATGTAAATCTTCCTCATGAATTATTATTTTAGTTATAACGTGTTACAGCATGCTACTTAGGCCTACTGCTTAATCCAATCATAAGTTATCGCCAATTCATAATACATTTAAAACTGCTTTTATACCGACCTATACACTTAAATGGATGGACAAGAACAGAATTTGCATTCTAATATATTTTAATTATCTTTATTGAGTGCTTCGGCTTCCCGATCAGACATTTATTGCAAGTCTACAAAACCAAAGTTTCTCCGTTGCTTATAGGATTAAATTGTTCAATCTTTTTTGTCAGATAATAATGTTAGTAACGTTTTCAAAAATCATACAATGTATTTCGGATGCTCAATATTACTGGATTAGTTTTGCAGGAATATACACACCATTAACGATCTACTGAATACATTTTTGATATTCAAATACTTGTGCTGAAATTACTACGAATTTTAAAATCTAAATTTATTATTTTACCATAAACTTATTATTTAAAGCACGTTTATTTGATGAGTTTTGTACATTTTTATTTTCAGGTTGTTTCTATTGTAAGTTTAAAAGTGAAATGGAATTTCTAATTATTCTGCTAAAGGGATTAAAAGAATGAATCCATGAGATGAAATATGATAAGGAGTTTGAATATATTGTTACGTCTCTGTTCGTTTGTTAATTTCCGGTTTAATATATTCCAGAGGAACTTCAGCGATACAAGTCCTTTCTTTAAATAACACTGGTTTATTCTTTCCCAATACAACTTTGCAATACACAGAATTCCTACAGTCACTTTAACTTCGACACACGCTATAATTCACAAAGATTCACGCACTTTACCTACGGCTACTACCGCTCACTTGACTCAATTATCTGTCTTTATATCTCTCTGCCGTCACTTTCCCAGCGCTTAATTTTCCAGGGCTTATATACAAAAATAGAGGGCGTCAGGCAAACACTAGATTTGCCAAGAACAGTCATGATCCTTCTAGGAACTCATGACGTTTTACCAGCGTCACGTGACTTCCGCTGTCGTAACAATATAGTTTAAAAGCTTATTTTATCGTTCAAGGATTAGTTCATTTCATTTTTCTTCTGTCTGTTTCTAAAGTAACGAAACTATTTATATGCTTACTAAACCGGGGGAGGGGAGGGGTGTAGTAGGTTTAGGGATTTACAACATCAAAATACTGGGTTTTATTCCCGGCGGTGGATACAGCAGATAGCCTAATGTGGCTTTGCTATAAAACAAACATACAACGTTTAGCACTTCACAATCTTTCGAACATGAGGCCAACATCCGATACTGTACTTATAATTATTTAAAGCTAACACAGTGCCCTCATTCGTATGGTTTAGTTGCCCGTTTACTGTTATTATCTATATGTGAATCTCGCTATTCTGTTGTTAACCTCCCCTTCCCAGTGGCTTAGCGATAAGTCTGAGGGCTAATGACGCTAAAAAATCTGGTTTCGATACTCAAATAGCCCATTGTGTAGCTTTGGGATTATAAACAAATTAACTCTGTTGTTAAAGTAAGTAAATTTGAGTGGTATTTATTACTACTTTTTGTTTGCATTTATGACGTAACGAAAACATGTAGGTTTCACATAAAATCAATTCAACACAGGAATAGAAAACCCTATAACCGAAAGCGCTCTGTTTATAGGGTTTTGTATATTTATATTTACTTTTTTTTTCACAAAGCTCTGTCGCTGTGAAGGTTCACATTCATTACTTCATTCACTATATCATTGCACCCCCCCCCATTGGCACAGCGGCGTGTCTGTGGGGTTACAAAGCTAGAAATCGGGTTTCGATACTCGATAGCCCTTTGTGTAGCTTTGTGCTTAATTACAAACAAACGCTATATCACCAAGTAAAAACAACTGGAAAAAATGTAACAATAGAGCTTCTCAAGAATCAAATTACTCATCACTGCTTTATTTTATTTGAATGCTTAAATAAACAGTGAAATAACTTAAGATTGTTCTATGTTCCCTCTTTGCTTTCCTTTCTTATGTCCATCAAATTTATTTATGTTGTACTTATTTCTATCAGAAATTGCCCCATAACAAATTGCTATTTATTACTGGTAATCAATAATACATAGATTTAGAAACAGGTTTTATTTCTTACTGGCAGCATATTACTTTCTTCCTTCACCTCTCTCGGTTTATTCGGTCTCTCTCACATCTCTCGGTTTCCTCCTTTGTCTTGTCGTTGAACTCCTATCTTTTATATTTCTTTCTTAAGTGTTTGAGAACCAGTCCTCTTTGTTTCTTGCACCTGTTTCCCGTATATCGGATCATAACGTTTCATAACCGTAGGGGGTCTTGTAGTCTCCACACCATCTGAATTTAGAAAGACGGCCGCTATACCTAGTTACTCCAATAATTTTCTAATGACTTAGAGTATTATAATCCCCTAATTCCTCAAAGACTGAACAGAGTCTTTCTCACACTTTCACAGCTTCAACTAATGTTACTTTCTACTTAACTTTATAACGATTCAGTGTTTCCTTAAACTTCGAAATTTGATTTTTAAACCAAGTACTTGAAAAATAGGAGTTCACGTTATAAGGAAACTGATCATTCCGTATTGTGAATAATCTGCAAAGAACATGTGATAATGTGTACGTTAGAGGGAAACTAAATATTCTGAAAAGGAATTGTCAACTATCCTCTACAAACAATGTGTGATAATATACATGTAATTATGTTACAGGAAACCAAGTATTTATGATAGGACTCGTAGACTATTTAATTAAAAATAACAGTTATTTTACTTCTATAGCTGGTATATTACAGGTCTTATTACTCTATGTGGGAAACTTGACAAATATATGAATGTTTTTGTATTTGCCATGGAAACGTTGGTTTATTTTTTGTCGTAGTTTCATTCTTATGTTTTAAAACAATGGGTAAATATCTAAGCTAGAGAAAATAAATTTATTTATGAGCAGGATTTTTGGCAAAAAGTGGCTTCGATGAATACATTTTATGTGCAATGAAACAGCCAGAATTCTGATCAAGATTACATTATTTGCCATGAATCATTATTTCCTAAAACAATTAGACATAAATAAATCATTGTTGCGTTAAACAATACGTGTAAAAGTCATCATTTTCTTTGTGTCCTTTGGTAGGTCGGTGGTAAGTTTACGGACATGCAACACTAAACAACAACACCACAACAAGAATACCCTCTGGTGCTCTGTGTGTAAATTTTGTTTTGTTAGTTGATTTTTCATCTAGGGGTCTCCTGATTAAGTTAAAATAAAAATAGAGACACACTCACACACGTTGTCAGAACTACATCAGACCACACAAGAACTAGCTAGCATCATGTTATTACTGGCCATAGCTGGAAGGCGACTACTCTATTGAATATATATAAAAACTTTCTAGTATGAAACTTTAATATTGATTCCAATGGATTATAATAACTAGAAAGTAATACGTACGATTAAACTGGCAACTTCTGGATCAGAGCTGTTTTTTTTTATTTCTAGATATAAAAATCAAAAATAAGTTACGTCACCTATACTGTTGAATTAGTTTGGTATTTTATATGCTTTCATGCAGATTGTTTGTTTCGGATATTCACCTATAGCTACTCGAGGGCTATCTTCGTTAGCCATTCGGATATTCGCCCATAGCTACTCGAGGGCTATCTCCGTTAGCCATTCGGATATTCACCCATAGCTACTCGAGGGCTATCTTCGTTAGCCATTCGGATATTCACCCATAGCTACTCGAGGGCTATCTTCGTTAGCCATTCGGATATTCACCTATAGCTACTCGAGGGCTATCTTCGTTAGCCATTCAGATATTCACCTATAGCTACTCGAGGGCTATCTTCGTTAGCCATTCTGATATTCACCTATAGCTACTCGAGGGCTATCTGCATTAGCCATTCGGATATTCACCCATGGCTACTCAAGGGATGTCTGCGTTTACCATCCTTTTTTTTTAATTGGTAGATTAGAAGAAAAGCAGATAGTCATCACCGCCAACTTTCGGGCTACTTTAATTGAATAATGGGATTTGGCCGTCACTCTTATAACGAGTACGGTACCTGGATCTACAGTGTGGCACGTTAACCATTGACTCATGCTCGGCCCAAACTTTAACGAACCAAATTTCTATAATAGTGAAACGCAATAAGAAACCCGTGAATTCTCAAGACAAATAATCTAATAACCTGCTTTTAAACCTAATAACTTGTATTCTTGAGTAACAGTGCGTGAAGAATATATGAGATAATAACTCCTCAACATCGAAATATGAATAAAATTAATGATTGAAAGCTAGCCCTTTTTGTAAAAACTTATCATATATTTGCACGTAAAGACATACACACACACATATGTATATATATAGAATGAGCTAATTATTATGTTTAATATGGCTGAGATTAAGCATATTAAATAATTCATACCTTGGAGAAATGTTTGTTTGAGTGAAGATGAACTAGGATCTAACAACGTAACCTTGTTTGAATATCGGTAATAACCAGTTTTTAGTTATTATGTGAGTCCATAATTATTGAAATTTGAATGCTTATAAATACATAACATCCAGTTAAGACACAATATCTGCCAGTGATTCCAAAATCTGATCTTCCAATAAGGCCGTACTTATGAGGAGTTATAAGTTTGTTTGAAATTAAGCACAAAGCTACACAATGGGCTATCTGTGCTCTGCCCACCACGGGTATCGAAATCCGGTTTCTAGCGTTGTAAGTCCGTAGACATACCGCTGTGCCACTGGGGGGGGGGCTAAATGGTAAGTGATAAACAAATGTTTTTAATGTGTTTTGGGCTAGGTAATTATAAGCTTTGTTGTAGTTATTTGGATTAAGCATGGAAACATATCGACATGTAAAATCGCCAAGAAACGATGTGAATATTAAAAACATCTGTTTGTCATATCGAAATTTCTTCTTTATTTTTGTATTATACTTTCGGAACTTGTCGTCGCCATTTTTTATTTATTTTTAAACCGATGGTGTTGTTTTTTTACATTCCTTCAGATTGATCACAAAATCGCCAAAGGTCTCGAATCATTTGTTTCCACATATTCTGTCAAAATATTTCATTTTCATGTTTGTTGTTGATCGTGTAACAATAGAAAGTCAAAATATTTCATTTTCATGTTTGTTGTTGATCGTGTAACAATAGAAAGTCAAAATATTTCATTTTCATGTTTGTTGTTGATCGTGTAACAATAGAAAGTCAAAATATTTCATTTTCATATTTGTTGTTGATCGTGTAACAATACAAAGTCAAAATATTTCATTTTCATGTTTGTTGTTGATCGTGTAACAATACAAAGTTTGTAAACTCCAGAATGGAAACGATTCCGGATTGACCGTTTTAATCACACAGATTTGACGTTGTTAGAAAAAACAACACAACAACACTGCAACAGTATAATAGAAAAGTACTTGTTGAAATATGCTATAGGTATTTCAGTTTAAACGCCGAAAGCTGACAAAGCCTTAGAAGTCAATAGGCCTAAAACGTATGATTAAAAAACAAACATATAAACTCCAGATTTTCTTTTTTCACATTCCTCTTCATCCATTTCGGACTCAAACTCAGAGATGTGTAAAAATAACGTCTCTGATTCATCTTTTGTTTCCATATAGTTCCATAGTTTCCTCTCAAGTGAACGATATTAAACCAGTCTAAAAAACGATTATAGACAGATTCATTGAATGCGTTGTTAGTTAAAACGATTATAGACAGATTCATTGAATGCGTTGTTAGTTAAAACGAATATAGACAGATTCAATGAATGCGTTGTTAGTTAAAACGAATATAGACAAATTCATTGAATGCGTTGTTAGTTAAAACGATTATAGACAGATTCATTGAATGCGTTGTTAGTTAAAACGATTATAGACAGATTCATTGAATGCGTTGTTAGTTAAAACGATTATAGACAGATTCATTGAATGCGTTGTTAGTTAAAACGATTATAGACAGATTCACTGAATGCGTTGTTAGTTGCAAAATCAAATATTTCTTTGTGCACCACGTGGACTCCAGCGGCAAAAATGATCACAGACATAATTTATGAAATCAATGGGTTTGCCCCTTGTGTCACAGCGGTATGTCTGTGGATTTACAACGATAGAAACCGCGTTTGGATACCCGTGGTCGGCAGAGTACAGATAGCCCATTGTGTAGCTCTGTGCTTAATTATAAACAAACAATCAATGATATTTTTTTCTTTTGCTGCCCCAGTTTTATAAGTATGCTAATTACCTTTTACTACAAAATTTTCTGTTCCTTTCTTTGATTTATTTATTTCATATTCTTTTTCATCTGTGAATCGGTTTTGTTTTTGAAATGTTTTATTTTATTAGCGACTCTTGTTTTTGACAAAAACAAAACTAAAAGGAACAAATATTTAGTCAGAGAATGTTTTTAGTATTTCAATTCTTCTCTCTTTTCTTGTTTTGTGTTTTTTGTAGAGTTTTAACCGGTTTGTTTGCTTGTTGTTAGGCACAAAACTACACAATGTGCTATCTGTGCTCTGCCCAGCATGAGTATCGAAACCCGTAGACCTACCGCTTTGCTAGTTACCACAGCCAGAACTCAAACTAATGTTCGTTTTAGAGCAACGCCACATTGGGCTATCTGTTGTGTCCATCTCGAGGAATCGAACCCCGAATTTTAGCGTTGTAAGTCCGTAAACCTACCGCTATCCCATCTGGGAACAATAATTTTTGGTGCAATTTAATATATTTTTTCTAGTGTTAGCAGTTGATACCTGGTAGCTTTGCTTTTATTAAGAGTTGTTTGTACCTGTAATTGAGTGGAAGCGTTAGCAGTTGATACCTGGTAGCTTTGCTTGTATTAAGAGTTGTTTGTACCTGTAATTGAGTGGAAGCGTTAGCAGTTGATACCTGATAGCTTTGCTTGTATTAAGAGTTGTTTGTACCTGTAATTGAGTGGAAGCGTTAGCAGTTGATACCTGGTAGCTTTGCTTGTATTAAGAGTTGTTTGTACCTATAATTGAGTGGAAGCGTTAGCAGTTGATACCTGGTAGCTTTGCTTGTATTAAGAGTTGTTTGTACCTATAATTCAGTGGAAGCGTTAGCACCAATTTTGTCAACTTTATAAATCGATAACATGTACAGCTGGAACGGGTCACGTGATGAGCAAATGTAGTAATTAAAAGTTTACTTAAGAAAGTACGTTAACAACTTTGGTATTCAAACGCAGCTTAAAATTGAACGTTTGATATTGTTGTGTATATTTTACTTGATAATTTCTTGAAATTTGAAAGTTGTTAACGTACTTTGAGAATTAAGTTCTTAGTTAGATTTAAAAATTGCAATGTACAGGAGTAGTAGTAGCTCGATACATCTACCATAACTCTCACGCACACTAACCCGTTTGGCTTACACCAAAATCTTTGATGATCAGGACAAGTGTGAAAGTTATAAAGTTTTGTGCGTAAAAACATGTTAAAAAGCCAGTTGTTGAGGCAGATGGATAGTTAAAGACCAGTAGTAATTAGTATAAATTAAGAGACACAGACATCGACAGTACATTATCCAACCCCCAGAGGGGTGCGTCGCCAACAGCAGACAAACATTTCTTAAAGTCTGCCTAATTGTTGAATTTACTGTAAACTATCGAACAGTCCAAAGCCTTATGGAGAAAATGATTTATATATTGAGATAGACAAGTCTTTTTGATAAAACAAAATATATAAATGAAAAATCTGTTTAAATGGCAAAATATGAACAATGCGTGAAAGATAAGGCTTTAATATATCTTAGACATTTATATCTTAATATATCTTAGACATCGAGGTTTTGTGAAGTTTTATAGCATTCTGTAAATTATTGTTTTTTTTTGCATTTATGTTATTAAACTTTTATTTTGATGATTGTTGAGTAAAAGTAAATAAAGGTCCTTGTAATTCTGTTTGACTAATTTACTTACTGAGTGATATATATATAGATATAACGGATAAGTTATTGATGCTGTATTGTTACCCAACAACTACTTAAAATGAACGTTGGTCAGAGCTCATTGCGCGACTCAGCAAATTTCAATGGCTTTTAACTTATACGAGTGTCGATGGAACATAGGAAATTTTAGGATCAATTAATCAGGACGTGACATCTGGTCTAAATGGAACCGCGGGATTCTTTCAATAATAATTAAACTGTTCTTTCTACGAAGGCTACGCACGGAGCATAAAGGAACGCCTTAAAGCGTATTAGTAATTAGTTGTACACTGTATTTTGTTTGCTCAAGGACGTTAAGAATAGCGGAAACCAAAATAAGATTATGCTTGTTACAATTTAGTTAACTTATCCCCGCCAGTTCTGAGTTTATCTTAACAGGATTTTATCTAATTATTGTTAGGGTATCTTACCCGTTTGTAGAGGAATTTCGGGAAGTTTTCATTGATAATACTAAATAGAATAGATTCAGGATAAAAAAAAAGCAATCACTCGGGTTCATTAGACGTGACTTAAACCCGAAGGAATTATCTCCCTGCTAGTGGCATTCTTTTGTAAAGAAAGTATTCAAGTACCTCTTAAAACATTTAAGAACGTTTTAAGGTGTGGCCCTATATATGAAGAGTTTCAACAATCAGAAGCCAGTATTATGTGCTGCACATTTCATTTGAGAAATAATGTTATCTCTGAGTCTATGTAAGTAATACATTCGTAAAGACAGTAATAGTAACGTCATTAATAAAATATACTTTGTGAGGTTTCTCTAAATAGTCCCCCAGTGGGGCTACGATAAGTTTTTGGACATGCAACTCTAATCAGGGGTGCGATTCACCATGGCGAACAGAGCGCATATAACCAACCCCTTGTTTCGTTTTGCGCTAAAGCAAACGAACAAGTCCAATGAATATCGGTTAAATCAGCTTTCGTTACAATTACTGCTTAATTACAGTGTAGCATAGACTTAAACGGTTCGTGAAAACCTAACTCATTAGTCATACAACGAAGAATATGATGGTAAATCCGACGTTCGAGTTCTTCCTAAAATTGATCATTTGGCTGATATCAATGATTTTAGTGCTTGAGAAAAATGGCCGAAGTCGCTGTCATGGAGAACACGAGCTTTGTAAGTGGTTGGAAGAGTTCCTTTCATTGTTCGAATCTGGAATTATGGGATAAGCTTGACCAACGAGTGTTCAGGTCGATGTTACTTCTTCTAAAAATCGACACACAATTTCCTCTATTTCAGGGCGGGAAAATTAATTTAAAAATTCACCTGAACACTTCACATATTTTTACTCATTAATGTTTACAGTTTTTTCCTTATAGTCGAAACAATCACTCTTTGTTGTTTAAGCGCAAAGCTACCCAACGGATTATATGTGCTGTGCCCACAGCAGGGATTCAACTCTGATTTTGTGCGTTACTGAACTAACGGGTGGCAGATAAGACAAAGGACACCAAAATGTTTTTTTTTTTTTTCACCTGGCGGAGATTCTGTTTGGAAGTTCAAAACCAATAATAAAGAAATGACAGATTAACATGATTTTAGTGGAATTTAAGATAACGGGAAACACTAATATTTATAGATATATTCCTTAATAGATTTGTAACATGTATATATGTATATAAACTTGCTTCAGAAGGTTTCTTGAAAACGAGGGAAAAAATTTAAAAAGGAATTAATTCTGTGTATATTATAGGCCAAAAGAAATGTATTAGGACACAACATTTATAATTGTCGTATATTTATAAAAAATAAAATTAATATAAAAACCAATGTAAATATCAGATTTATAATCACTAGTTACGTAATTATTACAGAAATTTATTTCTCTGTTTTGTTAATTTTCGAATAAAATAACTAATAAAATTGGATTTACACTGACAATAAATCCTGTTTCTATTCACGGTTTAATTAAATAGGTGGTTTTGGATAAGCTCCTAAAAACTGAATCAGTAGCTTTATTTGATTGATGCTTAACTTGTTTGTTTGTTT
>NW_013670850.1:0-5517 GCF_000517525.1 Limulus polyphemus | reverse complement strand
GGGGCGTTTAACTTGTTAAGATAAATATATTCGTTTATTTTATATAAATATTTTATAATTAATATCGCATTTTAATTCCTAAAGTGTATTTTTCTCGAAGTGAACCCGAATTAGATTTGACAAGAAAGAACTTGGTTTATAGGATATGCGCAAGTAATTAGTTTTAATGTCTTCAGTGATCTTTCAGGATATTCATCACAGTAAAGTCGAGCTTTATTAATAACATTCTTGAGTTTATCGGTGCTAATCTCACATTGTTTACTTGTTTGGTCTTCTAATTTCATTCTCACTTTGCCTCATTGTTGTGTCACTCAACGAGTTTATAATAATGTTTCAACAAAAATAGTTGCTCTTCTAACATAGTTGTTCAAGTCAAACACTCAAACGCAGCAATTAGCAAAGTATCTTATGTGAACCACGTGATTAAATCACGTTATTCAAGAAGTTTGTTGTTTAAGGCAAATCTATCCCCTGGACAAGCTGCGATCGGTGCATCGCGGGAATCCAAATCCGAATTTACCGCTCACTCACCTAGAGTAATATTTTTTTTTATTAGATAGCTCACTTAAGAAAGAAAAGGTTTAAAATTCTTATACTCATGGAAAGATACATATAATCAAACAAAAATCATATATATATGGTTTTAAAATTCTTATACTCATGGAAAGATACATATAATCAAACAAAAATCATATATTAATGATGAAAAGTATTCTCTGTTTACGCATTTGTTTCAAATAATATGCTTAAGTGACAGGTATACTTTATCTTATGAGAGATATTTATAGCTTTACTTAAACCATTCATTTTGTACTGAACATAGATATGTAATATTGCTAATATTGTGAAGAGTTGGTTGGTTCATTGGTTCATTTCTGCACAATGTTAAACAGTGTGCTGTCAGTGCTCTGCCTACCACGGGTATGGAAACCCGTCGTAAGCAAGCAGACTTATTGATGAATAATTGGGGTGGGGGTAGATATTTTGAGAAAGGCAGAGACAATAACTTTGATGGTATTTATCACTATATTTCAACTGGTTTATCCTGTATAATAACAAGATGGCGAAATTTTATTAATGACTGGAAAGGAGTTTAAATCTCCAAATTAATAAGATATATTAAAGCTTCAGGATGTTGCAAGGTCCAGCTGGTTTAACAGTGATTCATAAGATGAAGCAATATTACAGCCTCAGGATGTTGCAAGGCCCAGCTGGTTTAACAGAAATTCATAAGATGAAGCGATATTAAAGCTTCAGGATGTTGCAAGGCCCAGCTGGTTTAACAGTGATTCATAAGATGAAGCAATATTACAGCTTCAGGATGTTGCAAGGCCCAGCTGGTTTAAAAGAAATTCATAAGATGAAGCGATATTAAAACTTCAGGATGTTGCAAGGCCCAGCTGGTTTAACAGTGATTCATAAGATGAAGCAATATTACAGCTTTAGGATGTTGCAAGGCCTAGCTGTTTGAACAGTGATTTATAAAATGAAGCGCACGCACCAGATTCTGGAGAACGGTGGTGCCCTCTATTGTTTCCTCAGTTGTTGTTTTTTTACCGTAATACATAATGAAAAAAGTTTAATGGTAGAAAGATTTCATAAGTATTATCTAAATAAAGACATACGTGCGTTGTGTATGAATTTATATTAGTACAATCTCTGAAATTTCTTTGTCTTTAAAAACTGGTGTATTTTCTGTCTGATATGTCTCTGAATCCATAAACTAGTGTATTTTATATAAGTTGATATCTTTCTTCAGGAAGACCGTCTTTGAGCAAAATTGGCTTGTTTTAATCAAGCTTTATTTCAAGCGAGAAGCAATGATTAACACAATTTAAACTAAATATAATGGATAATGTTCTTTCAATATTCAGTATTCTAAATTAAGTTAAACACATCAGATGACGAAATAAAGAAAGCAGTAAACAATATTAGTCTCGTTCCTGAAGAATCAACCCTAACACGAACATTTTGTAATCCGTCGAGAGAGCATTACTAAGGAACGAGCTTCTCAACTTTCGTAACGCTTCAGATATTTTCTCTATAGGACATTCTGTAGCACGAACGTAAGATCTAATGGTATCAAAATTCAATATACACGTATAAAAATTCCATCGATCTAGACATATTCGTTTTGTAAACGAGATATCTGATTATATTGATATAAAGTGGTTGATCATTTGAAACCTTCAAAACTGGATTAAAGACGAAGAAATAATCTCGTCCTCAGCTCATACTGTCCCTCAGCTATAAAACCTTTATTTAAGAAATAATATCGTCCTCAGCTCATATTGTCCCTCAGCTATAAAACCTTTACTTAAGAAATAATATCGTCCTCAGCTCATACTGTCCCTCAGCTATAAAACCTTTACTCAAGGAATAATCTCGTCCTCAACTCATTCTGTCCCTTAGCTGTAGAATTTTTATTTAAGAAATAATCTCGTCCTCAGCTCATACTGTCCCTTAGCTATAAAACTTTTACTTGAGAAATAATCTCGTCCTCAGCTCATTCTGTCCCTCAGCTATAAAACCTTTACTTAAGAAATAATCTCGTTCTCAGCTCATACTCTCCCTTACGTGTAAAAACTTTACTTAAGAAATATTCTCGTCCTCAGCTCATTCTGTCCCTTAACTACAAAATTTATACTTTAGAAATAATCTCGTCCTCAGCTCATACTCTCCTTCAGCTCTGAAGCTTTAACTGTCTCAGGTTTGAAGTTTTTGAGTTTTAATATACATAAATATTCTAGTGTTATCAAAACTCAATATTTCTAGAACAATGTCATTTAACTGCAAAGTCTTCGTTTATTGCATTTATAATAATTTAAGTCACTTTGTTATTACCTTTGCCCTGAAGGTGGACGGAAGCTATGTTTTCACCTCTGTGTGTGTATTTGTCAGCAAGAGTGGGTTTGGACGAAAGGTGGCATACATTTAAACTATGACCCACTTTAGAAGTGCTTTGGAGGGTCAAGGTCACGAAATTCCAAAAAAAAAATCCCTCTATGTTAACACGGAGACCGATTTTTCACACATTTATTTGCTCTATAACTTAATCAAAGATGAGTAGATTTTGATGAAACTTGGTGGACATATGTAGAATGTTATTCCTCATAGTCCTGCGAAAAATGATAACGACGGATATAATTTTTTTTAGGGCTGAATATGATCAACGCTGCGTGGCGGAGACATGCGCCCTTCTGAGTGCCCCTCTGGTTTAATTTGTAATTATAACATCACTTCCACTCTATGTACTTACAGTTCTTGATCAAATGAAAATATAAAAATTAAGTATCGTGATTTCTCTCTATCACACTTCATTTTACTTATGTAAATATAATAACATAACAATTTGGGCTTAAGTTTGCGAGTATTATAGAAGGTGTGTCAACAACTACAACGATGATTTGGTTTACTTTCAATCTAGTTTTTAGTATATTAATCATAACCTATTGAAAGAATAACTCCTGGTCTTTAAATATTTAACTAATTTTTATTGCCATATTTGTGTACATTATCTAAACGCATTGATTGAATTGTTTTTATCAGCTATGAAAAAGTTTGAACTTGCTTTTTTTATATATAAAAAATCACCTCCCCCCAGTGTCACAGCGGCATGTCTGCGGACTTACAATACTAGAAACCGGGTTTCGATATCCGTGGTGGGCAGAGCACAGATAGCCCATTGTGTTGCTTTGTGCTTAACTTAACAAAAAACAAAGAAAATATGAAAAAAAAAATATTTTATTCAAATAAATTATCTAAATTATCAAGGATTAAATATATATATATAATTTTCATTTCTACTTGAGAGAAATTGTATTACCTAAATTTTTTTATAAAACCAGATCTAGTGTTGGCAAAGAATCAATATATTAATACATTTATATAATATGAACATTTCATTCCTAGAGAAGAAAATCTGTGAACGGAAATTGGTATGTTTCTTGTTGAACAAGCGCCCTCTGAGATATTGTAGTGGAAGCTGAAAAAAAAAATAATATACCGCTAAATATATTTTATCGGAGAGACCATTACAGAAATACAAAACGCATTTATCAACATAATATATTTGGTTCTCAGATCACTTATAGCTACAAGAGAAGTCGTTAATTTTCTACAGAAAAAGTAAGATAGGATGAAGCAGAATGAAGAGCAAGGAAGATAAGTTACGCTTTTACATTCTTTAAATAATTCTAAAACTCCATTTCGTAGACATGAAAAATTATGACAAACACGTGTATATTTTTCATTCTCTTGTACCCTTTCTTACCTTAAGGTTCCTCATGTGACATTCATCATCATAGGCCTAGCTGGTCTGACGTAACTGGAAACTGCAGTCATTAGCCAATGATAGTGAGGGTTTTGTTAAGCTGATACGTTTCGTATTAATATAGGTCTTTATGTAGGTGGCGTACTAATATGTTAACAACTCGAAGAAAATAACTGATAACAACTAATCTAATGTTACACACTTTAACATTTACGCCGAAGAAATAAATGATTATAAAATTGTTTAGAACATTTTCTGGTTTTATTTTATTTCAGTCGTTATAAGGTTAAGAAATGTAATTAATGATCAAAATAACAACAAGAACATAAGTTTATTTCAAACATTTTATTGAAAATATTTTAACGCAAGTATAATGAAAACGTTAGTTGTTTTTTATTTAATAACAGAAATAAAAACAAGACGTTGACCAATCGCTTAAACTATGTTATATGTTGATTTCTTTGTCTAATTAAATCTATAGTAATTTGTTAAAAGATAACTGTGTGAAATTAGTGTGCAGGAAAAAAGAAAACCCACGAGAAACTAACTCCTTTTGTCCTCGTAAGGTACTCTATTTACACGTTTCAAGTCAACTGGAACCTACCATTAACAGGCTGTAAAAGGTTTGGGAGGGCTTAGCCTTCCCAACTGAGTGAAGGGAGATATTTCATCTCTGACCGCCCTAGTGCTTACCTTCTTGAGCACCTGTCGTGGACAACCAAAATAGCCTCTCCAAAGAAAATGATTGTCACCAACTCAAAATTATTACACAGTATATGTAACAGAATAGCCTACCCAAGAAACGATTCAAGCGCCATCTATAACCATTAGAATCAGCGAAAGTAAAACAACATTGCTAAACTTTATCAACATTAATATAAAAAGAAGTAACATTGTAATTTGAAATTAGTTTGAAAGGCTAAGTGATTAAAAAACATATACGTAGCTATTTCTGTTATAAAATAATACTTAGCTATGTCTGTTACAACATGATACTTATCTATGTCTGTTACAACATGATACTTATCTATGTCTGTTATAACCTAATACTTAGCTATGCCTGTTATAACATAATACTTAGCTATGTCTGTTACAACATGATACTTATCTATGTCTGTTATAACCTAATACTTAGCTATGCCTGTTATAACATAATACTTAGCTATGTCTGTTATAACATGATACGCAGCTATGTCTGTTATAACACGATACGTAGCTATGTCTGTTATAACACGATACGTAGC